>NC_053023.1:465550047-465850047 GCF_003073215.2 Triticum urartu | reverse complement strand
GACTTGGTCCAACATTGCGCCGGTTGCCAGCTCTTTGCAAATCAAAGCCACATACCGCCCACCACCCTCCAAACAATCCCCATTACATGGCCCTTTGCGGTCTGGGGGCTTGACATGGTTGGACCCCTTAAAGGGGCAACCCACAAGAAAAAAAATACTTATTGGTCATATTGGATAAATTCACCAAATGGATAGAGGACAAACCGGTTAAAACAGCCGAATTTGGACCGATGATAGATTTCATATCCGGGGTTGTACACCGTTACGGCGTCCCCCACAGCATCATCACTGATAACGGCACGAACTTCACGGTCGACGAGGTAAAACTCTGGTGTAGCAAAATGGGCATCAACCTCGATTATCCCTTAGTCTATCACCCATAAACCAACGGTCAAGTCGAGCGAGCAAACGGTCTTATAATGAGCGGCATTAAACCTAGATTAGTGCATTCCTTAACGAAGTCTAACCCGCACTGGGTAGAGGAGCTCGACTCCATACTCCGGGGGCTGTGGACCACGCCGAATCATAGTACCGGATATACACCCTTCTTTATGGTGTATGGCGCAGAGGCAGTCTTGCCCTGTGAAAAATTCATGACTCACCTAGAGTGCGCATGTACGAAGAAAGAGAAGCCGAGATCGATCGACAGGATAGTCTGGACACCTTGGAGGAGGAGCGCGACATAGCCAAAGCCTGTTCCGCAGTTTATCAGCAACAGGCTCGCAGATACCAAAGCAGAGAAGTACGGGCAAAAACTTATAACATTGGCGAACTAGTTCTATGCCTGCCGGATAAGAAAAAGAACAAGCTCGAGCCCAAATGGGAAGGTCCCTTCATTATCAACCAAGTTCTGACCGGTGGAATGTATCGACTGCGGGATGCATCGACTAGTCGACTCGAGCCGAACCCATGGAACGCAGCCAGGCTCTGAAGATTCTACGCCTAGCACCGGACTCTATGTTAGTCCCCTCCCTTTCTCCATTTTTCACAAATACATTATCTGTCTTGTTTTCCTTCCTTTCTTTGTTTTCTTATTTCTCTAGGCCTTCAAGGGTCACCTTGTGCCTTGTTTGCACATTACAGATGCGCTAGCCGCACTCTTCATACCTGGGGCTTCTTTCACAGAAGCTTAAATTATTTATCCGGGCTTCATGCCCAACACATGTGTTATACTTCCGCATGTACCTTTTTTCACCATTATATGCATTGATATGACTTAAGTTTTGGCCAAGCTGGGTTGCCTGGCTCTTGTATTTATGCCCTACGTTCCCGTTAATTCGGCTAGGGCATAAGGGGAGCACCTCTGCGATTGTTACCGCCGGGTCAGTCAGATGTGTACCTCAGACTGGGTGAAGCCGAAAGCTAGCGTTCTTAAGGGAATATTCGGTCGGTGAACAAAAGATGACTTTTATTTTTCATATCTGCCCCTAGATGTTTTTCCTGTGTTTCCTATCGCAGTCCGAACATGCACTTTAGGGCATGCTTGCCCAGGGAAAGGAACCATTAACGGAACTATTCTCCCTGGAAGATGTTTCTTACTACCCATGTAATATAACATAACTAGTTGGGCACTTGTCTGATAAAGCACTAATGACCCCTACGCCTAGTCTCCACGCATACCCCGGTTCTGATATAACTGAGCGGGTATTCGGATACACTCCGGACTATTGGGCCCGGAGGCTGAAGCGAAAAGGTCCGCAACGACAAATGATCTACAATCTGGCTAGAAGTCATTATACATGTCACTTCAATTACATAGTCATGCAGACTGACTAAATCCTTATTCTATACCATCCAACATGCGGTCTAGCTTACAATCCTGTTGGGAATACTTTGCGGCTAATTCTACTTGACCATAAACTAAGCTAATGGGAATCTCTTTTCCGTCGGGCCCCACAGGTCCGACCTTGGCCATGTGATTTGGGTCTGTTTTGGTATACCGCGTCTTCACCATGGCCCAGGCTTCTCTGGCACCCTGTCGGCAGGCTGATATCTTCCATAATCGGAAGCGCCGCCGCGCTCCTTTGAGCTTCTCCGCAAGCTCCACAACACCCTCTGGCAGGGAGACGGATGGCCAGAAGGCCTGGGCAACACCCTGCATCACCAACCGAGCTTGTTCGTGCAGATGTGACAGCTCGGACAGAAGATGACCCGCAGACCCGGGCATTTCCTCCGTGGGACGACCCGTCAGCATACCTACAGACATAACACTGTTAGTCGGCTTCTTCGCCGAATACCTTTAAAGGATTCGTTCAAGCACTTACTAAAAATGCTGCATCGAAGCCTCTTATTCTCCTTCTCGGAGTCTGCAAGCTAGCCCCAAACGTCTTTTAGTTCCACGTTCAGCCTTATATTGGCGTCTTGGAGATTGTTTTTCTCCCGCCTAACCTCAGTCAGCACGCGTTTGCCAGCTTCTAGCTGCCATATAACATGCTGGTCCCCCGGATTTTCTCCGGATTCATCTGCAAAATCTATTGTTAGATCTGCAGCCATGCCGCGCACTATATGGTAACCATCATTCTTTAAAATGTTACCAGCGGGAGGTTTTTTCTATTCCTGTAATGCGGCAATAGCGGCCCGCAGTTGGGTCTTGCATTCCTCCAGCTCCTGGGACAGCCTAGTATTCTTCTATGTAAGAACCTGCACAATAAAGATTACCCTTAAATCAGTTCTGCTAACTGTTTCAAGTCTCAGGGGCTACTGATACATACAGATCGTCAGATTCACTCACCCGTACATCCTTTACATACTGATCCGTGGCTCTGGCTAGACCATCTTGAGCGGCACGGAGGTACGCCTCTCCAGAATTAAAGGCATCAAACGCCTCTGGTGAGAAACAAGCGTCACGGAGTACGGCCCGGCGGCGCCTATGATTCATGGCGCTTTCCACTTCTGAGTTTGTAGCAGATAACCTATCCGCATCCTCTGTAGGGGGATTATCCAGCGCCTGCCCCGTATCGGCTTCTGCCTCCATGTCCGGTCCTGGTGCCTGACTGGTGGAAGCGTGACCGGCGACATCGCCGGACATATTCCGGCGAGCGTTTTTTCTGTTAAAGAAACACGGGCGTCATTATATTTTGAGAAAGATGATAACCACGGAGTGGGGTTTGTTGTACCTTTGCGCCGGCATCTCCATCCTAACCGCCTTCCTTTTTGGACTACCTGGCCTCGGCGCCTCCTGTTGGCGCGTTGCTGCAGGGTGTCCCGAATGCCTTCCCTGTAAAAAGGCCATGTGAATATGGTGGGTGAAGTGTCTAAAAGGGGATCCTACTTTTTTGTGTTGGGACTTTTCGGTTTTTCTTACATGCGATGCAGGGAGCAGTCTGGGATAGTTGGCCATGATGGCCACCATGGCATCATCGCAGCTTAACTGATAGAACTACTGGTTTATTAGCTCCACGGAGATAACCGGATCTTTTTCAAGTCCGGAGTCGAGGGCCCGATCAGGGTCCTCCGGTTGTGGAGAAGGGCTGCAGACCTCCTTTATGGCCTTTCACAGTTCCTGCCATAAATTAGCAAGGTGAATACTTACAACGAAAAACGCGGGAAGATGGAAGTAAGTGGATATAGCTTACCCAGCTTGGAGGATTGTACATGGAGAATCCATCCCGTGGCTTGCTGCGGGTGAACTCCTCCTCCTCTCCCTTGAATAGTTCGGACAACATTCTGGCTAATGCGGTAGTATCGCCTGGACCCTTACGCCTGTAGCGGGTGGCGTCATCCTCCCCGTTGAAACACCATAAGGGATGCTCACAATATTGAAGTGGTTGCACTCCCCGCATTATGCAAATCGACATAACTTCGGTTATTGTCAAACCTGACTGAGCCAGTGCCTTAATCCGGTTCATCAGATAGAGGACTTCTCTGTCGTCTTCCACCTGGGGGCTCCGCAGGCGCCAACTTCGGCGCTTCTTCAGAGGAGCATTGTTGAACTCAGGAAGACCCCGCCGAACAGGGTCCGGAAGGGGAACGTCCTTGTCGGTGTCAAAACCGGCGGATCTCGGGTAGGGGGTCCCGAACTGTGCATCTAGGCCGGATGGTAATAGGAGGCAAGGAACACGATGTTTTACCCAGGTTCGGGCCCTCTTGATGGAGGTAAAACCCTATGTCCTGCTTGATTAATATTGATGATATGGGTAGTACAAGTGTAGATCTACCACGAGATCAAGGAGGCTAAACCCTACAAGCTAGCCTATGGTATGATTGTTGTATGATGAAGTTGTCCTACGGACTAAACCCCTCCGGTTTATATAGACACCGGAGAGGGTTAGGGTTACACAAAGTCGGTTACAATGGTAGGAGATCTAAATATCCGCATCGCCAAGCTTGCCTTCCACGCCAAGGAAAGTCCCATCTGGACACGGGACGAAGTCTACAATCTTGTATCTTCATAGTCCTGGAGTCCGGCTGAAGGTATAGTCCGGCTACCCGGACACCCCCTAATCCAGGACTCCCTCAGTAGCCCCCGAACCAGGCTTCAATGACGACGAGTCCGGCGCGTAGATTATCTTTGGCATTGCAAGGCGGGTTCTTCTCCAAATTCCGTGTACCTGCTGAATAATGTCCGATTTTCGTAATGTAGCGCACCTTGGCTTCCACGCCCAATAATGGTCGTCTTCCACGTGTTAAACGAATGCGAAAAGTCGGGGTGTTTTTACATTCACACCCCTAGCCGAATAAACGAGCCGCCTATTTAATGGGATGGGGATTCAGATCCAAACCACACCTTCTCCCCTCCGCGAGTAATCATCAGAGCACCCCCAGCAAAGGTCCATTCCAACATGGCCAGCCATCGCAGCTCCTCCTCTCGCCCTTCCAGTCCTAAACCCGGAGACTGGGAGAGGTGCTCCATCCCGCACAGCGAGCTAGTGTCGCTTCAGGCTAAGGGATTTCTCCCTCGGGCCTATATGGTCCCGGTCCGAGCCGGACTCGCCACCTATAATGGTGGAGAGCAAGCGGAGAGCACCCCCAATCCCTCCAAAGGAGAGCGGGTGTGCCTCGTCCCTTATCTAGTAAGAGGACTTGGATTTCCAATTCATCCATTTCTCCGTGGGCTTCTGGAGTTCTACGGCTTCCAGCTGCACAATCTCACGCTCGCCTCTATATTGCATATCGCGGGCTTCGTCGCCCTTTGTGAGCTATTCTTGGGTGTTGAAGCTCATTTCACGCTGTGGAAGAGGTTATTCTGCCTGGTGCCCCGCTCTCAAGAGGGGTCTATATATCAAGTGGGCGGAGCCTAAGTGTGGCGTATCGCCGGGACCGGATATCTATCCGGAACCCCAAAGAAGGCGTCCGAGGATATCTATCGCGGGTGTGCCTTCGAAATGGTTTTATATAGATGATGTCCCGCTGCTGGATCCTATCCGGGCCGGTCTCCCCGAATTCAACAGTGCTCCCTTAAAGTAACGCATAAGCTGGCGTCCGTGGAGCTCTCAGAGAGAAGGCGACAGGGACGTCCTTCACCTGATGGGTCGGATAAGACTATTGGCTCATTCTGGACTAACCATGATTGAAGTCATGGCCGCATGCATTATGCGGGGGGGGGGGGTGCAGCCGCTTCAATATAGAGGCCACCCCATGTGGAATTTTAACGGGGAGGATGACGCCACCCGTTACGGTCGTAAGGGGCCAGCCTCAGCTGCCGCTCTAGTAAAGATCTTATCCTCTTTGTACAAGGGAGAAGAGGAGGAATTCCTCCGTGTCAACCCGCGGGGCGGATTTTCTATGTACAACCCTCCGAGTTGGGTAAGTGGACAATTGTGCTTGCCCATCCGTTTTATATTCCCATGATTAAATATGTAGTCTTCTGATTTCAACGCAGGAACTGCGTCAGGAAGTAAAGGATATAAATAGCCGTCCCCCACAGCCCGAGGATCCAGGACGGTCCCTCGATCCTGACTCCGAAGAGGATTCGGACATATCGGTGGAGCTGATTGACGGGGTGTTTCATCAGCTAAGCAAGGACAATACCTTGGTGGCCATTACGGCTGATTACCCAGGGTTAATCCCGGCCTCCCAGGTAACAGAGAGCGGAGTCTCATCCCCTTGAGAAGGAATCCATTCTCACGCATTTCAGTTTTCCTGACAACGACCCTGTTTTGCAGGGGAGGTTTCCGAGGCGGGAGGCCGAACCTGCAGCGGCTAGCCAATGAGGGGCCGCAGGGCCCCGTGGGGTAAAAAGGAATGTAGTCTGGACTGAGACGCTGGCGCAAAGGTCTTTTCCCTGGTGTTATTCCTTCAGGGCATATTAACGTCTGTGTTGTCTTCAGGACGAAGGGACCTCGCCGGACTACATCCGGAGAGGTTGCCAATCGCGCCTCCACCAGCCAGGCTCCAATGCCTGGCCCGGAAGCGGAAGCGAACACAAGGCGCGCACCGGACGTTCCACCGACAGAGGATGCGGACAGGCTGTCTTCCACCAATTCCGAGGTGGAGAGTGCCATGAACCACAGGCGTCGCCGAACAGTTCTTCGCGACGCTTGTTCCTCCCAAGAGGCATTAGATGCCTTCAATTCGGGAGATGCGTATCTCCGTGCCGCTCAAAATGGTTTAGCCAGAGCCATGGAGCAATATGTAAAAGACATACGGGTAAGAAAATTTTGGTAAATATATATATATACCAGTAGCCCCGAGACTTGAAACAGTTAGAGTAACTGATTTAAGGATCATTTGTTATGCAGGTTCTTACAGAGAAGAATACCGTACTGTCCCAGGAGCTAGAAGAGTGCAAAGCCCAACTGGAGGCCGCACTAGCCGCGGCAGGGGAGCCCAAAGAGACCCCCTCTGGTAAGATACACTTTGAAAGATTAGTATCTTGCGAAGTGCAGCGTGGGTGTAAATCTGACAAATCATATTGCAGATGGCGCCGGACTAGATCCGGAGAGGCAACAACTCTTGCGCCGGCTAAAGGCCGGTGAGAGTATGTTGACAAGGATGAGGCGGGAGAAGAATGATCTTCAGGATGCCAACACCAAGCTAGACGTTGAACTTAAAGATGTTCGTGGCCAGCTGTCGGACTCTACTAAGGAGAATCAGCTGCTTCAACGCGGCATATTTAGTAAGTGCTTAAGCGAATCTTTGACAGAAATGAGTTCGGCGAGGAAGTCGACTAACAGAGTAATGTCTGTAGTTATGCTAACGGGTCGTCCTACAGAGGAGATGCCCAATTCTACGGGTGACCTTCTTCCCGAGCTCTCGCAACTGCACGAGCGAGTTCGGTAGGCGATGCGAGGCGTTGCCCAAGCCTTATGGCCTTCCCACTCCATGCCCGAGGGCCTTGGAGAGCTTTCGGAGAAGCTTAAGGGAGCTCGGCAGCGCTTCCGGTTGTGGAAGATATCGGCCTGCCAATAAGGCGCTAGGGAGGCCTGGGCCATGGTGAAGACGCGGTACACAAAGTCTGACCCAAACCACATGGCCGAGGTCAGACCTATGGGGCCTGACGGGAAGGAGATCCCTGTAAGCTTAGTGTACGGCCAAGTAGAATTGGCCGCAAAGTATTCCCAGCAGGACTGTAAGTTAGACAGCCTGTTAGATGGTATTGAAGAGGAATACAATCAGTCAGAGTGACTATGTAATTTTTAATTGACATGTGTAATGCCTTCTAGCCGGATTGTAGATCATTTGTCGTTGCCGACCTTTTCGCTTCAACCTTAGGACCTGACAGTCCGGAGTGTGTCCGAATACCCTACCGGTTATGTAAGAACCGGGGTATGCATGGAGACCAGGCGTAGGGGTCATTAGTGCTTTATTAGACAAGTGACCAACTAGTTATGTTATATTACATGGTTAGTAAGAAACATCTTCCAGAGAGAATAGTTCCGTTAGGGGTTCCTTTCTCTAGGAGGCATGCCCTAAAGTGCATGTCCGGACTGCAAATGCAGGAAAATCATCTGGGGGCATATATATAAATAAGTAAAAAAGGTCATCTTTTAGTTCATCGACCGAATATTCCCTTAAGAACGCTAGCTTTCGGCTTCACCAGGTCTGAGGTACACATCCGGCTTATCCGGCAGTAACAATCGTAGAGGTGCTCCCTTTACCACCTAGTCAAACAATCGGGAATGTAGGGGTAAGCACAGGATCCAGGCAACCCAGCTTGGCCAAAACTTAAGTCATATCGATGCATATAATGGTGAAGAAAAGGTACATGCGGAAGTTTGACACATGTGGTGGGCGTGAAGCTCGTATAAATAAGCTTATGTTAAAGAAGCCCCCAGGTATAATGAGCGCGAGTAGCACGTCATTTGAGGAGCCTTTAAAGGCTATAAAAGAAAAGAGGGGAAGGAGAGAAATGTAAGACAGAAAATGTAAAAAAATGGACAGAGGAAGGAGACAAACACAGAGTCCGGCGCTAGGCGTAGAATCTTCGGAGATGGGCTGCGTTCCATGGGTTCGGCTCGAGTCGGTTATCCGACGCATCTCGCAGGCGGTATGCTCCACCAGTCAGGACTTGGTCGATTATGAAGGGACCTTCCCACTTGGGCTTCAGCTTGTCCTTTTTCTTGTCCGGCAGGCGTAGAACTAATTCGCCAACGTTGTAGTTTTTGGCCCGCACTTCTCTGCTTTGATATCTTCGAGCCTGCTGTTGATAGAATGCGGAACGGGCTTTTGCCACGTCGCGCTCCTCCTCTAAGGCGTCCAAACCGTCCTGCCGATCGAGCTCGGCTTCCCTTTCTTCGTACATGCGCACTCGAGTGAGTCATGAATTATGTCGCAGGGCAAGACTGCCTCTGCATCGTACACCATAAAAAATGGTGTGTATCCGGTGGTGCGATTCGGCGTGGTCCGCAGCCCCCAGAGAACAGAGTCGAGCTCCTCTACCCAGTGCGTGTTAGATTCCTTGAGGGACCGCACTAATCTGGGTTTGATGCCGCTCATGATGAGACCATTTGCACGTTCGACCTGACCGTTAGTTTGTGGGTGATAGACGGAAGCATAATCGAGCTTGATGCCCATGTTTTTGCACCAGAGTTTTACCTCATCGACCGTAAAGTTCGTGCCATTATCGGTGATGATGCTGTGGGGGACGCCATAATGGTGTACGACCCCGGATATAAAGTCTATCACAGGTCCGGATTCGGCCGTCTTAACAGGCTTGGCTTCTATCCATTTGGTGAACTTATCCACCATGACCAGTAAGTATTTTTTCTTGTGAGTTCCGCCTTTAAGGGGTCCCACCATGTCAAGCGCCCAGACCGCGAAAGGCCAAGTGATGGGGATAGTTTGGAGGGCGGTGGGTGGCATATGGCTTTGGTTTGCAAAAAGCTGGCAACTGGCACATCGTTGGACCAAGTCCTCAGCGTCCGCCCGGGCCGTTGGCCAATAAAAGCCTGTACGGGAAGCCTTGCTTACAAGGGACCGAGCTGCGGAGTGATGGCCACTGAGTCCGGCATGAATTTCAGCCAGCTGGTTCCGCCCTTCCTCTTCGGAGATGCACCTTTGAAGGACTCCGGTAGTGCTTTTCTTATAAAGTTCTCCCTCATGGACTTTATAGGCTTTAGATCGCCGCACTATATAGCGTGCCTCATTTTGGTCCTCTGGGAGTTCCTGCCTAGTAAGGTAGGCTAGGAATGGTTCTGTCCACGGGGCGATAACGGCCATTAGTACGTGGGCTGAGGTTGTGATTTCATTTGCAGAGCCTCCGATTATGTCAGATTGTTCGGCGTCGGACAGTGCGGTTGGGTCCAGGCTAATATTGCCATATTCCCCTTCCCATACTACGGATGGCTTGAACAGCCTTTCAAGGAAGATGTTTGGGGGGAACGCATCGCGTTTTGCGCCGATGCGTGCCAGGACGTCTGCCGCCTGATTGTTTTCTCGGGCTATATGGTGAAATTCGAGCCCCTCAAACCGAGCTGACATTTTGAGGACCGCATTGCGGTAAGCTGCCATTTTTGGATCCTTGGCATCGAAGTCTCCATTTATTTGGGATATCACGAGGTTCGAATCCACGTGCACCTCTAGGCATTGAATGCCCATGGATACTGCCATCCGGAGACCATGTAAAAGGGCCTCATATTCGGCTGCATTGTTGGAGTCTGTGTACATAATCTGGAGTACATATTGAACTGTGTCTCCTGTGGGGGACGTCAAAACGACGCCAGCCCCTAGTCCGGCCAACATTTTGGAACTGTCGAAGTGCATGATCCAGTTTGAATATGTGCCGTACTCTTTAGGGAGTTCGGCCTCCGTCCATTCTGCGACGAAGTCGGCCAAAACTTGTGACTTCATAGCTCGCCGTGGCCAATAAGTTATGTCGAACGGGAGGAGCTCGATGGCCCATTTTGCAATCCGGCCCGTTGCGTCACGGTTGTTTATAATATCGTTGAGTGGTACTTCCGATGCTATTGTGATTGAACACTCTTGAAAGTAGTGTCGTAGCTTCCGGGATGCCATGAATACCGCATATGCAATCTTTTGATAATGTGGGTACCGTGATTTGCATGGGGTGAGGACAGTGGACACATAGTAAACCGGCTTTTGAAGGGGGAATTTGTGTCCGTCCGTTTCCCGCTCGACGACGAGTACTGCGCTGACAACTTGATGGGTTGCTGCAATGTACAATAGCATTGTTTCACCAATGTTTGGCGCGGCCAGGACGGGGTTTGTTGCTAATATGGCTTTTATTTCCTCGAGTCCGGCCGTGGCGGCATCCGTCCACTCGAAGTGTTCGGTGCGCCAAAGGAGGCGATAGAGGGGTAGCGCCTTTTGTCCCAACCGGGACATAAAGCGGCTTAGAGCCGCCACGCATCCGGTTAAATTTTGTATTTGTTTGAGGTCCTTTGGGATATCCAATTGTGACAAAGCTCGGATCTTGGCTGGATTTGCTTCGATTCCTCTACCGGATACAATGAAGCCCAAGAGCTTTCCACCTGGAACGCCGAAAACGCATTTTTCCGGATTTAGCTTGATGTCATATGCTCGGAGGTTGTCAAATGTAAGCCTCAAGTCGTCTACTAGAGATTCGACATGTCTTGTTTTTACGACCACCTCATACACGTATGCCTCTACTGTTTTGCCGATCTGGTTTGCCAGACATGTCTGAATCATGCACTGATATGTTGCGCCGGCGTTTTTGAGCCCGAAAGGCATTGTGTTGAAGTAGAATGGGCAGTATGGGGTGATGAATGCCGTTGCAGCTTGGTCTGACTCGGCCATCTTGATTTGATGGTAATCGGAGTATGTGTCGAGGAAGCACAGCGAATCGTGTCCTGCAGTGGCATCGATAATTTGATCGATGCGGGGGAGGGGGAAGGGATCCTTTGGGCAAGCCTTGTTAAGGTCTTTGAAGTCAACGCACAGGCGCCAGGATTTGTCCTTCTTTGGTACCATCACCAAGTTTGCTAGCCAGTCCGGATGTTTTATATCTCTGATGAATCCGGCCTCCAATAGTTTGGCTAGCTCCTCTCCCATTGCCTGTCTCTTGGGCTCAGAGAAACGCTGAAGGGCTTGTTTGATAGGTTTGAATCCTTTTAGGATATTTAAGCTGTGTTCGGCCAGCCTGCGTGGGATTCCTGGCATGTCTGAAGGGTGCCAGGCAAAAATGTCCCAGTTCTCCCGTAGGAATTCTCGTAGTGCGACGTCTACATCGGGGTTTAATCGTGCCCCGATGGAAGCTGTTTTATTGGGGTCCGTTGGACGGACCTGGAATTTGACTATTTCATCCGCTGGTTTAAAGGAGGTGGACTTGGATCTTTTATCGAGTATCACATCATCCCTGTTTATCGTGGAGCGCAGCGTAGTCAGTTCCTCAGCCGCTAGGGCTTCGGACAGTGCCTCAAGGGCCAATGCGGCTGTCTTGTTTTCGGCACGGAGTGCTATGTCCGGATCACTAGCGAGAGTGATGATTCCGTTCGGCCCGGGCATCTTGAGCTTCATGTACCCGTAATGGGGTATTGCTTGGAAGATTGTAAATGCTTCCCGCCCCAGCAGAGCGTGGTATCCGCTACTGAACGGGGCCACTTGGAATGTGACCTCTTCGGATCTATAATTATCCGGCGTGCCGAACACCACATCTAGTGTGATTTTTCCTGCACAGCGTGCTTCCCGACTGGGGATTATTCCTCTAAAGGTTGTGCTGCTTCGCTCAATGCGGTTCCAGTCTATTTCCATTTTTTGAAGGGTTTCCTCATAAATGAGGTTCAATCCGCTGTCTCCGTCCATGAGTACCTTGGTGAGGCGAAAGCCGTCCACTATAGGACTGAGTACCAATGCGGCTGGTGCTCGAGCTGTTCGGATTTTAGGTTCATCACTGGCATTAAAAGTAATAGCCGTGTCACTCCATGGGTTTATTGTTGCTACTTGATAGACATCAGCGAGGCTGCGGAGTGTTCTTTTTCGCATATTATTTGATACGAAAGTCTTGAAGACTGTTAAAACTGTACTGGAGTCCCTGAGGTGGTTTTCTACGGCCTCCAGAATTAGGAGATCTTCGCCCCTTTTGGCCACCTGCCAGAGTATCCAACATGCTCTAAGGCTATGAGGTGGTGTGGCGTCCTCTGTACTATGAATTTTACAGGGTCCATTAAGCCATCCCTCCAGTACGGTTCCATGCCCTGTGGAGGGTTTTGGTTTTTTTGTTTTTAACCTGGGTGTCTGATGATGATGCACCCTTTTATTTCGGATGAGGTTTCTATTCAGGGCCGGATTGTCCCAAAATTTAGTTTCGGTTTTCCAGGCGCTTTCCATCGCACAGTACTTTTGTACTATGGATGCCAAGTCAGAGAAGCGTGTAATATCACGACGACCTGTGGCGCTGAGGATTCCCTTGTCCGTGCAATTATTGCAAAAGATTGAGATTGCGTCTTCCTCGCGGCAGTCCTTTATCCTGTTCATAACTAGGAGGAACCTTGCCCAGTAATGATGTACTGTTTCTTCGGGCTTTTGCCTGATTTGGGATAGATCGCTTATGTTCAGGTGGGTGGGTGGAATTAAATCCGGAACTTCACCCAATCTAAGACTCAGAGGCCAAGGAGTTTCCGAACTCTGAAGTTTGGATTCTTGGATGTTGTCCAGTGACTCTAGCCCGTTGCCTGATTCTAAGTTCAGGTCTTGAGTTACATCCTCCCCTCCGCGGGTATCCGGCTTGGAGGGATCGGGAATCCGGACGTAGCTAGTCCTTAAGATAGATGATGAGTCGCCGCACTGTGCCTCTACCACGGCAATGTGATGGGTGACTTGGGGAGAATTAATTTCTCTTAGATCGGGTTTAAGCCCAACCTGGTCATAATCCGTAGTGACCCCCAAGGCGGCGATGCGATCCAAGAGCTCATTTAGGGAAGAGAGCTCCATTGGATCTAACTGCTCGACGAGTTCCGAGATGACGTGAAGATTGCTTTAGATGACCCGAGAGGTCACCGTCGGCGCAACGGCCGAACAGGCGGTCATGAGAAAACCGCCTAGCCGAAGAGTTTGGCCAACAGCCAAGGCTCCATTAGTAATGGCGCCGTCTTTAAAGACGGGAAGAGGCATCCTTCCTGATTGCGACGGCACAGAGGAACTCTCAATGAAAGCACCAATGTCGGTGTCAAAACCGGCGGATCTCGGGTAGGGGGTCCCGAACTGTGCGTCTAGGCCGGATGGTAACAGGAGGCAAGGAACACGATGTTTTACCCAGCTCAGGCCCTCTTGATGGAGGTAAAACCCTACGTCCTGCTTGATTAATATTGATGATATGGGTAGTACAAGAGTAGATCTACCACGAGATCAAGGAGGCTAAACCCTACAAGCTAGCCTATGGTATGATTGTTGTATGATGGAGTTGTCCTGCAGACTAAACCCCTCCAGTTTATATTGACACCGGAGAGGGTTAGGGTTACACAAAGTCGGTTACAATGGTAGGAGATCTAAATATCCGCATCGCCAAGCTTGCCTTCCACGCCAAGGAAAGTCCCATCCGGACACGGGACGAAGTCTTCAATCTTGTATCTTCATAGTCCTGGAGTCTGGCTGAAGGTATAGTCTGGCTACCCGGACACCCCCTAATCCAGGACTCCCTCAGTCCTCCATATAAAACCATTCTGAAGGCCAGTCTTCGGATGGCTTCTTTGGGGTACCGGACAGATATCCGGTGTCGGCGATGCGCCATACTTCGGCTCCGCCCACTTGATAAAGTGATTCCCTCTGTGTGCGAGGGACAAGGCAAAATAGCCTTTTCCACAGCTTGAAGTGAGCCTCGCAGCCCAGGAACAACTCGTAGAGAGCAACATAGCCGGCGATGTGTAGGATGGAGGCAGGTGTGAGATTGTGTAGTTGGAGGCCGTAGAACTCCAGGAGCCCACGGAGGAACGGGTGAATTGCAAATCTGAGTCCCCTCAGTAAGTAAGGAACAAGCAAACCCGTTCCCCCATGGAGGGACAGGGAAAGTTCTCCGCTTGCTCCCCACCATTGTAGGTGGCGAGCCCGGCTCGTACGGGCACCATGTATGCTGGAGGAAGAAATCCTTTGGTCTGCAGTTTGACCAATCGACTATGTGGAATTGAACACCTCTCCCAATCATCAAGCTTAGGGCTCCGGGGGCGGGAGGAGGAGCTGTGGAGGCTGGCCATGCTGGAATGGATCTTTCTGAAACACGCTCTTATGGATTCTCGCTGAGGGGAGGATGGTTTGGATCGGATCTAAGAATCCCAATCCCTTTAATAGACAATTTATTTATCTGGCTAGGGGGGTGAATGTAAAAATTCCCTGGCGCCTCGTATTCGTTCGAGAAATCGCCCTTATTGGGCGCAGAAGCCAAGAGGACATTTATGGGGCCAGATACTATTTATACACACTTGGAAATTGGAGAAGAACCCGCCTTGCAATGCCGAAGACAATACTGTGTGCCGGACTCGTCGTCATTGAAGCCTGGTTTGGGGGCTACTGAGGGAGTCCTGGATTAGGGGGTCTCCGGACAGCCAGACTATATCTTTTGTCCGGACTGTTGGATTATGAAGATACAACATTGAAGACTTCATCTCGTGTCCGGATGGGACTCTACTTAGCGTGGAAGGCAAGCTTGGCAATACGGATATGTATATCTCCTCCTTTCTAACCGACCTTGTGTAACCCTAGCCCCTCCGGTGTCTATATAAACCGGAGGGTTTTAGTCCATAGGAAACATACAATCATACCATAGGCTAGCTTCTAGGGTTTAGCCTCTCCGATCTCATGGTGGATCTACTCTTGTACTACCCATATCATCAATATTAATCAAGAAGGACGTAGGGTTTTACCTCCATCAAGAGGGCCCGAACCTGGGTTAAACATTGTGTCCCCTGCCTCCTGTTACCATCCGCCTTAGACGCACAGTTCGGGACCCCCTACCCGAGATCCGCCGGTTTTGACACCGACATTGGTGCTTTCATTGAGAGTTCCTCTATGCCGTCGCCACAAGGAAGGATGTCTCGTCTCGTCTTTAAAGACGGTACTACTATTGGGGGAGCTTTGGCTGTCGGCCAAACTCTCTGACTAGGCGGGTTCATTATGACTGCCTGTTCGGCCGCCGCGCCGACGATGAATTCTCGGGTCATCGAAAACAGCCTCCACGTCAAATCAGCACTCGCCGAAAATATGGATCCAATGGAGATCTCCTCCTTAAACGAGCTCTTGGATTGCATCGCCGCCTTGGGAGTCGCTACGGACTATGATTGGATTGGGCTAAAACCCGATCAAAGCATGCATGAAGTGGGGTGTTGAGTTGAGCATGCATGAAGAGGGGTGTTGAGTTGAGCATGCATGAAGAGGGAGCAACTATGCTGAGACGAGAACGCAACCAAACACACCCTATATGCCATGCATGTTCATACCATATGTGCCATTCTACTTCACTTACTGCGCTACATTACTCAGGTTCGTACATCCACTCCTGGGTACATGTTCGTCTCGTAGTTCCAGTCCCACGTGTTCTTCATACAGATGGAATGATCCTTGCATAACACGTGCACCTTGATGCTAGATGTCTCGCATGTTGGCAAAAGGATGAACAAAGCTCACGTACAAAAATAGAGTGGAAGAACATAGATTCCGGATGACCGAGAAGGAGCAAGGAACCTCGTGGTGGAGCGTCTGCACTCATAATATTTAATATTATTCAGCGATATAAAATTAACCAATCATCTCCACAGTGGACTGGAAGAGTACGAAACACGGCAGCCCAGTGTAGTATCATACTAGTACATGGCTAACCCACGCTATCACCATATTTCTTGGCTTCCGTGCAACACCTATCTCTAGTAATCCAGCAGCCTGTATCGCTTCTCCCTCCTCGTCTCTATCAAAGTGCGGCGGGCTGGCGTTTCTGCCGTCTATTGAGGTCGGTTAACTATGGCATGTTAGCAACATGCCAAGAGCATTCTAAAAAAAATTCCTTTCACGTTCCGTTTTCAAAAAGAAAAAAAATCCTTTCACGTACAAATTTGCATGTATGCTTTGAGCAACTTGCATGTCCTATACTGCTCTTGTTTGATACTCTAACTTAGCTAGAGGTTAGACTAACTCATGACTAACCCTGAACTAACTGTAGCCAAAGAGGTGTTTGGGTGACAGGGTTAGATTGACAATAAATGCACTTCATGGGGAGAGAAAAGTGATTTTTCAGTGGTCCCAATGAGAACTGTCTCTAGTTAGCACCTCTTGGGTGGGATAGTTTTTTTTGGTGGGTTCGGTTCAACTTGCTCCAATTTAAACCCTCATGCTTGGATAGTTTAGGGCTATTTGAGGCCCAACTAGCTCCAGGGCGACGCTGACCGTTTCATGCGGGAAGCGCGCGCTAGCAAGGGAGTATAGGTTTTGAACCGTTTCAGGTGTAGTACTGGTAGTTTGCAAAACTACTCAATTATTGCACTCAGTTTCCTAAGAAATTGTGGTAAAAAAACGTTACTCCACAGCCCGCTTCCCTTCTCCTTCCTCTTCCACCGCCCGCGCACGTCCGCGGGAAGCGACCGGTCAACCCTTATATAGGAGTGCTAGCACAAAAAGATGCATGCATGACCACTAAAATTTCCATATTAAAGCGCCGCTCTAGCGGGAGTATGGTGTATGTTGTTACCTTCGGCCGGCCCATGTCTACCGGGAGACGGTGATCAGAGAAGAGGCGGCGGGAGGGGAATGAATGCAGCTACTATTTGGGTTCGTCTTCTGGCTTAAATAAATGCACAACATCACGTGTACCCGCGGGTGCACAAATTGTAAGAAACGTGTCTGCTTAAGTGGGTGTCACGTAACTAGTGTGTGTGAGAGAGAGATTCTGAGAGATAGAGTGCATGTGTGCGACTCTACTCTTCGGACATGTACTCAACCTTTTGCATCGGGATATAAGTATAATGGTATTTACTTTAGCTAGTGATTTACGTGTCCATGTTAACGTGGTTGTGTCAAAAAATGTCACTTCCTGCTCGTGATTTGCGTTATATAATTACAAGCAAGATTCTCGTGCATTGCATGGAACATCAATATGCATTTTTTTACAGAACACCTGTTGTGATTGACCCATGCAGGAGTAATCCCATGTGTAAAAACTAATGATATCTCAAGAATTTTATCGGAAAACTGGTATCTCGAGAATGTCATCGAAAAAATGAAAGATGAGAGATAAGGCGAGGAGGAGTGGAGCATGGTGGTGACTGGTGGTCGGAATGGGCGGAGGCATGGGATGGATGGCGCCGGCAGGCGGCAGCGGCCACCATGCATGCTAGATTGTTCCAGAGACCTATTCCTTTTTTAATTGCTGAGCAATGAGGTTGCGGCAGATAATGATGTGGAGAGAGGTGCGGGTATCTTTTGTAAAATTATCATAGTTTGCTTTCTATCCTCATATATAGATCATACGGTCTGTATTACAAGATGGCAGGCACACCATCACCACCAACTCATTTTTTATAAGGGTACAGATGATAAGTTTGCTGACTACTAAAGTAAATTGGAATTTGTCCATGTTATGCAAGTAAATAAAGGTGATTGTTTATCATACGGGTAAGGTTGGATGAAGGGTGGTAGGAACAAATGCTCCGCCTAGAGCATGTGTGTGTGAGATGGAGTCTTAGTGTGTGTGGGGTGTGTGTGTGTGTGTGAGGAGAGAGAGATGGATTCTTAGTTTGTGTGTGTGTGAGAGAGGGAGAGAGATGGAGTCTTAGTGTGTGTGGGGGGGGCGTGCGTGCTTGTGTGTGTGTGTGTGTTTGTGTGTGAGAGAGAGAGAGATGGAGTCTTAGTGTGTGTGTTGGGGGGGTGCGTGCGTGTGTGTGTGTGTGTCGCGGGGTCCTCTGTGGCGGATGTAATTTAAGTGTGCATGGCTTTCATCATAGAGAGGTGATGTGTATGGCAGAGGCCACCAACGATGGGGTGCGAGAGAGAAAATGCCCGTAGAGAGGGAAGAGAAGGTGTGTGCGCGTGAGAGGAGTTGACTTCGGGAGAACGTGTTTGTTCGAGAGACACCGAGGAAGACTACTATATACCGATGGTGCATGTAGGCGGGAATTAAACAAGGGATGGTCTTATTGGTTTCGGGGATATAGGGGAAGAGTGAGAGGCGGGGGGTAGCTAGAAGGAGATTGTTAAGTGTGAGTGTGTGTTTTACCCATCCAGGCAGAAGTTATGTGCACAAAAGAGGAGAACGATTCGATGTGGCGTTAGGATTGAGGGTAATTAACTACGTATGGAGACATAGAGACCTTGAACATGCATGTGTGAGAGGTATACATGTATACGTGGGATGTGTGTGTGTGCGCGCATGATCGAGATAAAAGAAAGAAGACATAAGTCATAAGATCAACGACATGGGAGAGACGGATCGGTATGACAATATGCATGCATGTGAGAATGCATGGAAGAAGTCCCGACAATTGAGCATGTGTTTTTGTCTTTAAGAGATAGTGGCGTGGGCTGAAGCATGCATCTATGGTGAGCAGAGGGACTGAGGCGCAACGATTGTGCAAAAGATACCAACCTATAAATGCATATGTATGGAGAGACATATATAGTGTGGGTGATAGGAAGCAAGACTCCGTGCGAGAAAGAAATGTTGACGGAGAAACTACAGATAGATATAGAGATGGAGATGCTAGCTAGAGGGACATCTGCTAGTTTGGGTGTTGGAGATGACCGTCGGGTGGTTCAAAGGGTGAAGTTATATGTGTGTGAGAGGGCACTTGACTGCATGTAGATAGAAACATATGTAGTGTGCGTGATAGGAATCAAGAGTGAGGGCGAGAAAGAAGGTTGATGGAGAAATAGATAAATAGAAAGATAAAGATGCTAGCTAGTGTGCGTTAGAGATAGGAGTTGAGTGGATCAGAAGGCTGGGTTATGTGTGTGGGTGTGAGAGAGATAGAGAGAGGGTGCGCGTGAGTCACATACAAACAGATATCAGAGAGAAATGAGATCCAGAGAGACTGAGTTTTGTGTCTGCGAGAGAGAAAGATATTTCACAACGAGAGTGATAGCTAGAGAGACATACGAGGGAATGCAAGATATCTCTAGGGAGAGAGGGTGTGTGTGAGCGACATACAAGAGAACAATGGAGAAATATGAGACCCTGGGAGACAGAGTTTATGTTTGTGTGTGAGAAGGAGATATTGAAGAGGAAGAGTCGTAGGTTCTCATATCTAAGGAGCAAAAGACATCTCTGTATGAGGGGTGTGCGAGTGGCACACATGGGAATAGTACAGAGAAATGAGACCCCGGGAGAAAAAGTTTGTGTTTGTGTGAGAGAAAGAGATTCCACATGGAGAATCATAGTTAGAGACACATAGCAGGGAGCGAGATATACTTAGAGAGAGATAGAGTGATGAAGGTCGAGGGAGAGAGTACCGTCAGTGTGTTACGAAGATAAAAGATCATTGTCGACATACAGGTAGCTCGAGAGATACCTGAGAGACGATGAACGCGTATAGGTCCAGAGAGGTAGTCCTATATAAGCATGAGTGATAGCTATATGAGACAAATATCTGGATTAAAGGGGATTCAAATATTTAAACTGGAGATCACGACATCGATAATATCATAACGCAAATTGGTGTATCAAACATGCATATTCATTTGAATTTGGGCACACGTGTAATGTTATATAGTTTATCAATATTGGTGATCCATAGATTCTTCAATTACAAACAATGCATGGTTTATATGCAATTAATGTCTAAACGGGATTACACTATATATTGCGTGTGTGAAACACATTATACATGTTTGAGAAGTAAAAAAAACCCGCATGAAACACACATTAATTGGAGACAGTTAGCGAGGAATGCATACATTGGATTTCAACATAAAGTGGTTTCAAATATTTGAAAATCCAAATTGATGGATACAACCTTATGAATATGAGATCATGCCATTTGTAAACCATATTTATGTATAAATGGTGTTGTGCTTTTGAAAGTATATATAAAAAATGATGTATATAGAATGTAATTCCAATTGAAAATGGATCCCGCCCGAAAAAATAGAATACAAATGGGATTCGAATTGAGTTGGCACGGTAAACGTGCACTCTGCAAAATTTGAACGAAGCGGGGAAAGTCGCAGCAACCGCCCAAAACCAAAATCTGCGAGATGGAAATCACTACTGCCTATCCCTGCCACGCAAAGCCTATATGCTGGATTTCTATAAGTTTCGATGGGGGTAGGTTTGTAATTTCACCCAAACGTGACGTAACCGCCTCTCACCCGGATTCATACATGGTGGGCGCCAAAACATAGTGTGTCCTCGGCCGAAATCGACTCCCTCCCCGATTCATATTCATACACGCTGGGCGCCAAAAACAAACTCTCGCCGGCAAATATTCGGTGTATGCGAGATTACCGTCCAATCCCCAACCGACTAGTGTTGCTGTGATATAGTAGAAATTTGAAACGGGGGCTAAGTTTGTAATTTTCCTCGCATTTGACACAAGCGCGCCCTGAATACATGGTTCCCCCTTCCTCTCTACCTCCCTTTTCCCCATTCGTACTCCGTGGGCGCCGAAACACCCTCTCCACCCCACCCTGCTCCGTCCACCGCTGTCCGCCAACCCATCCACCGTCGTCCTCCTCCACCATGCCGGAGCTGATACCCCGATGCCACCGTCCATTACAAGAGATCGACCTCTCTCATCCACGGCTTCGGACCGGGATCCTTGCATCCCGTCCTCCCGCTTCATCCCCGCTGTCGTCCACCTTGCCGGCGCCGCTCCTACGACCGTCTCATCCACCGCGCCCCACCGCCACCGTCTACCCTCCTAGATCTGCTGCCACCCCGCCGACAGCCATCGCTACCGTAGCACCGTCAAATTCTCAGCAGATGCGTACACGGCGCCGCACTAGAGGCGGTACTCTTTCGTATCTGCTCAACTTATTTATCACAGCAAGAAAATAGATCGCCACTGCTTCACTCTAATTTCTTGTCTTGGTTGCGAAGTTTCCTTTGTCCGGTTTGCACCTTCAGATCCGCCATGGCACGCTCAACACCATACTCGCAATGCTTATGGTTTTCCCCTTTTATATTCCACACTAGTTAAATCACAGTAGACTAAATTTCAAAATTGGGTCAGTCGATTTTTCAGAGCTCGCCAGAGTTCGCCAGTGCGATCGAAGGGGCTCGGGTGGGGACGGTGGTTGTGGGAGGCGGTGGTGGGGCCTCATCGAGCGAAGAAAGCGGGGGGGGGGGGGGGGGGGGGGGGGGGCTGGCGGAGGAACACAGGCAGTGGGGCCGGTGGTTCGGCCAGCGGCCCGTGCGGTGTTCTGTATGGGAAGCACAGTATGTTCCTTGTTAGGAAGGGGAGCAGGGACATCTGAAGTCAACAGCTGATAGAGCTGGCCTGTACGTGATCGATAGGCTTTCAATTACTAGCGATAATACAACACCATAATTTCCAACCAGTTCCACTTTCCCGATTTATATATCCTAGTTATGGTGTACTCCTGTTATGTACACTATGATCTGCCTAGTTGTTGTGTGCTCTTGTGATCATGGTTTGGCAATAAACTCTCTATACAGTATATTATGAACCTATCATCTTCCAGCTATCCTTACTTCTAGAGCCTATTTTTTGTGTACTTATGCCAGATTATATAAATGCACGCACCATATTACAGCACACATGAGCTCTCTCATCAGAATCCAGTGATAGCACACAAGTGTTTACAGGGGCGCCCCTATATTAGAATATCATCTGCATTACAAAGATAATCTCACAACTATTTATGGTTTCATGGTTCTCAGATATTATACGCAATTACAGTGAATATCAGAATCCGCACATCAGAAGAATATTGTGGAACACTGCAATGACTTACAAAATTGGCATCAAGGCATTGAGTGCCATTCTGGAAGCAATGAAACTCGTACGCTCCCCACCTGTTGATTCTTGTTCAGAATATCATCCTAATGACTATTCTAACCTTGAGTAGTCAAAGGCAGATGGCCTGTCCTGTTCACCCATCAAGGTGTCGGTTCTAATTTGGCAAGGTTTTATTGATTGCGCATATCTTGCATATGTTGTCTTGCATTTCTTCTACTTTGTTGCACCGCCATCTGCTTAGTTTACTCATCATATATGCCGAGATTCCATGTCCATCACTACTAGGAAAAGGGCTATAGATGATATGGCCACTAATGGCGCACCAGACATGTGGTGCGCCACTACTATATAGTAATGGCGCACCATGAGTCGGTGCGCCATTATGGGGTAGACACTAATGGCGCACCAGACCCACGGCGCGCCATTAGTAACAATTTTATTTTATTTTTCCAAAAATTCTAATGGCGCACTAGGGAGTAGTGCGCCATTACTAGTTTAACTAGTAATGCCACACCTCCTACACTATGCGCCACTATTTTTTTTTCAAAACTACTAATGGTGCACCTCAAGCTGGTCCGCCATTAGTAACAAGGGTTACTAATGGCGCATTTATCTCTGGTGCGCCATTAGTAACCTGGGACCAGCTAGATATTTTGGACAGCCACACCTACACACTCACTTTCCCCACTTCATTCTCTCCACCTCCTCCTCCAAGCTTGTGTCGGCTGCCTCCTCCTCCTCACCTCATTTCTACCATAGATTCATCAAAATTAAGTGGTTAAATTACCTTTTTTGATAGGTAAGTAAGGGGAAAGCTATCTTTATGTTGTAGATCTACTTTTTTTCTCCCTACCTCGCTCCAACAACGTGCACATGTACTTTCTATGGCCTTGCTAGATCTATGTATGTTTGTGTTGTTGCATATGTTTGTGGTGTTGCATATATGTTTGTGTTTGTAGGTACCGGTATTTGAAATGCGATAGTTGCCAATATTTTTCCGGAATGTTGTCAACAGGCACCTCGGCAGGCTCACTGGATTGGGTCACCGTGAGGGTCGCCGTGAAATGCATGTCGACTTCAAGAGTCGACTCGCCGACTTTGAAAGAGCAAACCTAGTCACGCTACAACACATAGACATGGTCGATCCTTGGGTGGTAGAGCACAAAACCTTTATTGAGAAGACGTACAATGACCGAGGCCAACAGAGGTGTGACGCCCCAAGACCAGAGCTTCAGATGTCTTCCAGGGTTTCCGGGTTTCGTCGTGTGATTTGTTTGGTTCTTTGCATTCGTCATTGCATCATGTTGCATTTCATCATGTCATCATGTGCATTGTGTGTTTTTCATACATATTAAGTTGTTGCATGTTCCATGCATGAATCTTGCTTCATCACCTTCTTCTTCCCTCTCAATTCCTTCTTTCATGTCTTTGCAAGCAAACTTATTCCTCCTCCATTAATGTTCATCTTTTTCGTATAAATCTTGCCTCTTTCCTACACCCTCTCTGTCAGACTTCATCCCATTCGAAATTGTTTTGGTCAGGTTGAAAAATGATTGAAGTTTGAGAATAATTCAAACTCTAATTATTTTTCTACCTTCTAAAAATGCCTGAGCAATTTATTCAAACCCTACATAAATCCAAGGTTCCAGATATATAGTTATATATCTCATATCTCTAACCAAAAACCCCTGGATTTTCCCCTTTGTTGGTTGTTTATTTATATAAACAATAATTTATAAAGGAAAGAATTTAGAGGGAGAGGGAGCCAGCAGCCAGGCCGGCCTGCTTCCTCGAGGCCCAGTAGGCCCACCTACCCCCACTCCTTTCCTAACCCTAAACCTCTCCCTGGCCCGACCCTCATCTCCCTCGCATCTCCCCAGTGCCGCCAGGAGCCCTGCACTCGATTCCATCTCCCCTTTCCCTCCCGCAGTGCAGCCACCTCCTGCTCGATCTTCCTCTGCTCCCTTCTCCTCGCTGTGATTCTCCCATGCGCCGCCCGGCCATCGTTGCGTCTTCCCCCAGCCAGCGCCGCCGCGCACACACACACACACACACACACACCCGCACAGCACCCTGCCGCTAGCGCCGGGAGCTCGCCTCCTCTTCGCCATGGCCTCAACCCCGATTCCCTCATCCTTCTCGTCCTGTCGCCGCGGCCTTTCTCGCTGCATCTCCGCCGCCCCAGGACAGCTCCTCCGGCCTCCCCATCCTCTGTTTTGCCTTGCCTAGCCTCCTGCCTCCCGCGTGCCTCGCTAACCGCATGTGTGGCCGCGTCCAACGCCTCCCACTCCATCTGCCATGGCCTCCCTTCGCCAGCACCGCGCCTCTGTCTCTCGGCGAGCTCCGCCACCAGCCGGTCCCTCCATCGCGCCTCCCTGCTTTGTCCGACCGCCGTGTCACCATGCTCCAGCGCCGCTTCGAGGTCGTCATCCCTGACCTCCTCCATTCGGGATATCGTCGTTCCCCGTCGTCCCGTCGTTGGAGTTCACGCCCAAGGCCTGCTGCAACCTCACCTTCGGCCTCGCCATGGTTCCCCTGCACAAGCTGCTTCCGGCAAGGACGTTACCCCGCTTCCTTCTCTTGTCGAGACCGAGACCCCGGGAGCGTCAAGTTTCTTCCATGATGCCCGAACGACTACAGGTCGGGACGCCAAGTCCAATGACCACTGAGCAGGGAACATCGCCAAGTACCATGACACTCAGATCCCTCGGATCAGTCAAGTGCATCTACGAAAATGTGTATGACCGTCATCGAAGCTGCAAAGTACCTCTACGGAAGAAAAACACCAAGTACATGGATACGTCGAGCTTCTCTCCGAATGTGTGTATGACTACCGTAGCGCCGAAGACCTTGGATGCTCGAACGAGTACCGAACGAAACGCCAAGTACCACTATCGTCGTGATCCCGAACATCTATGGAAAATTGTGCAACTAAGAACGTGAACGACTACCGCCACGAAGATCACGAGTACCTCTACCATCATCATGTACCCCTACTTCCACTACCGAACCTCTCGAGAATGTCTACTTCCCCTACAGCGCATCGAACATGAACCCCTCCGATAACGCACACTTCGAAGGTATAACCTCGGTACGATGTCCGTGAACGAATGCTTGCGTTGTATGAGTTCGACCGTGTGTTGATCCGTGTCTGAGTTGTTCGTTGCATGAAGCCCCTCTTTTGCCTTGCCACCGTCATGTGGGAACCCGGAATCCGGGAGCACCCCATCTTCTTGCATGACACACTCGCACCCACTTCCTTTTGCACCGGTATCCCCGTGAGCTACCGGATGATCGGAATGTTGCCGTGGCATCATTTACGTTTCGTCACCGTGGCACCCCTTTCTTTCTACCACGGTGACACAAATGCTTCATAATATGCTCATGTCAACTTTCACCGAAAATTGCATAAAACTTGAACATGTCACCTGCATCATGATAATAACATCAAGACTGTTTAAAATTGTTGTTTGCTTTAAATTGCTAAATGCATATGGGGATTTTCCGGACTTGTCATTTTGTTGTTCCGGCCTCATTTAAACTTGCCTAGATAGATAGTTTCATTATGCTTCACCTCTTGCCATGCTAACAACATTTAATATTGTTGAGTACCTAAACGAGAGAGAACTAAATAAGTCATATTGAGCTCCACTTAATTTGTAGGATTGTTTGGGCACTTTGCCATGCCATGTATCTTTAAACCGGACATGCATCATGCTTGTTTGCGCATCATGCCATGTTCATGTGATGGTTGTTTATTATGTTGTTTGCTTCTTTCCGGTGTTGCTTCTTCAGGTTAGTTCTGATAACGTCGTGTTGTGAGGATTCGTTCGACTACGTCCGCTTTGTCTTCTTCATGGACTCGTTCTTCATCCTTGCGGGATTTCAGGCAAGATGACCATACCCTCGAAATCACTTCTATCTTTGCTTGCTAGTTGCTCGCTCTTTTGCTATGCCTATGCTGCGGTACCTACCACTTGCTTATCATGCCTCCCATATTGTTAAGCCAAGCCTCTAACCCACCATGTCCTAGCAAACCGTTGATTGGCTATGTTACCGCTTTGCTCAGCCCCTCTTATAGCGTTGTTAGTTGCAGGTGAAGATTCGAGCTTGTTCCATGTTTGGAATATGGATATTTTGTTGGTATATCACAATATATCTTATTTAATTAATGCATCTATATACTTGGTAAAGGGTGGAAGGCTCGGCCTTATGCCTGGTGTTTTGTTCCACTCTTGCCACCCTAGTTTCCGTCATATCGGTTGTTATGTTCCTGGATTTTGTGTTCCTTACGCAGTTGGGTTATAATGGGAACCCCTTGACAGTTCGCCTTCAATAAAACTCCTCCAGCAATGCCCAACATTGGTTTTACCATTCGCCACCTAGCCTTTTCTTTCCCTTGGGTTCTGCAGACTCAAGGGTCATCATTATTTTAACCCCCCGGGCCAGTGCTCCTCTGAGTGTTGGTCCAAACTAGAGCCCTGTGCAGCGCCCCCTCGAGGAAACTCGAGGTTTGGTTTTAGTTGTATGGAGTGCTCATCTGAGTGTGCCCTGAGAACGAGATATGTGCAGCTCCTATCGGGATTTGTCGGCACATTCGGGCGGTGTTTCTGGACTTGTTTTACCATTGTCGAGGATGTCTTGTAACTGGGATGCCGAGTCTGATCGGAATGTCTCGGGAGAAGGAATATCCTTCATTCACCGTGAGAGCTTGTGATGGGCTAAGTTGGGACTCCCCTGCAGGGATTTGAACTTTAGAAAGCCGTGCCCGCGGTTATGGGCAAATGGGAATTTGTTAATGTCCGGTTGTAGATAACCTGAAACTTAACATAATTAAAATGAATCAACCGCGTGTGTAACCGTGATGGTCTCTTCTCGGCGGAGTCCGGGAAGTGAACACGGTGTTGGAGTAATGCTTGACGTAGGTTGTTCTAGGATCAATTCTTGATCCTAGTTCATCGACCGTGCTTTTACCTTCTCTTCTCGCTCTCATTTGCGTATGTTAGACACCATATATGCTAGTCGCTTGTTGTAGCTCCACATCATACCTTTACCTTACCTATAAGCTTAAATAGTCTGGATCGCGAGGGTGTGAGATTGTTGAGTCCCCGTGACTCACAGATACTTCCAAAACCAGCTTGCAGGTGCCGTTGTACCGTGCAGATGACGCAACCAAGCTCAAGGAGGAGCTCGATGAAGATCTTGTCCTTTGTGTTGTTTCGTCTAGTTGATCAGTAGTGGAGCCCAGTTGGAGTCGATCGGGGATCTGTGTAGCATTTGGGGTAGTCTTCTTCTATTTTGGTTCCGTAGTCGGACCTTGTTTGTATCTGGATGATGTAATGCTTTGTTCATGTAATTGTGTGAAGTGGCGATTGTAAGCCAACTATGTATCTCTTTTCCCTTATTGTATTACATGGGTTGTTTGTGAAGATTACCTCACTTGCGACATTGCTTTCAATGCGGTTATGCCTCTAAGTCGTGCTTCGACATGTGGGAGATATAGCCGCATCGAGGGCGTTACAAGAGGACGGACGGAGATATAATCAAAGAGCACAACTCATGTTTCACGCGTTGGTTCAAGCAGAAGCTTCTGTCGTACCCTTTACATGAGGATTCTTCCGCGGAAGAACAACTCATATTCACCTTGTCACAGGGTGCCGAGCACAACCTGATGACCTATGAGGCGTACGATATCAACGGCTACACATTCTACACCGAGGACAAGGACATGAAGAGCGATGGTTATCAGAACTCCGGGGTAACGATGGAATCCTACACCGGTAACGACAAGGACAGATACTATGGAAGGATCGAGGAGATCTGGGAGCTGAGCTACGCTGGAGAGAAGGTCCCGATGTTCCGTGTCAGATGGGCCAAGAGCGTCCTAAAAGAAGACTGGTATTTCACCACCATGGTTATACCCGAAGCCAAATCCAAGACCGCAGGCGCAAACGTCACCGTGAAAAATGAGCCATGGGTACTGGCTTCCCAAGTGGACCAATGCTTCTTCATTACCGACCTGTCAAAGCCCAGTCGTGTTATCGTGAGGAGAGCCAAAAGGAAGATCATCGGAATGGATAGAAGGAAGATCATCGGAATGGATGGAGTAGCCAATGAGCAAGACTTCGACAAGTACGGCGACCCGAAGATCGAACATGACGACGACGATGAAGTAGCAGCATACACTACAAGAAGAAGCAGGACCACCCTACCTAAAGGACGTCCATTCCACAGAAGAACTCCATTTGCGAAAAAGAAGGGCAAGAAGATTGTGAACAGATAGCTAGCTAGCTAAGATTGATTGGATTTAAATCGTAGTCTTCATTTCTCGATTGTATTACATGGGCACTTTTTGAACTCATGAATATTTTTAAATTTCATGGGCACCTTTTGAATTCATGAATATTTTTTCAAATTTGATGAATATTTTTAAATCTCGATTGCTATCCCCCTCCATCTCGATCTCGATTCCCCCCCCCCCCGCACCCTCCCCCGCTAGCTCCACCGCCGCCGATGACCCACCGCACCCTACCCCGCTCCATCGCCGTCGCCGACCCACCGCACCCTCCCCGGCCTGCTCCACCGCCGCTGAGCACCCCCATTTGATGATATTTTTTCATATTCATAAAACTATTATTACTGTTTTTATAAAAAATATTAAAAAATAACAACAAAATAATAATAATAATAATAACATACTAATGGCGCACTGCTCGTGTAGTGTGCCATTGCTATCTAAAAAAACATTCCAATGGTGCACCGCTCTGGTAGTGCACCACTGCTATATAAAAAACACTATAATGGCGCACCGCTCTGGGGTGCGCCATTGCTATCTAGAAAAAAACATTCTAATGGCGCACCGCTCGGGGGTGCGAAATTAGTAATCTTCCCCCCTAGCTCTACCTAGCCTGACCCCTTCGTCCCTTCCTCTCGCCAGATCCAGTTCCCCCCCCCCCCCCCCCCCCCCCCCCCCCCCCCCCCCCCCCCCGCGCCCCCCACCACTGCAGCTCCGCCATAGCCGACGCCTCCACGACCTCTCCGTCATTGACAGCCTCCCCGCGTCGGCCCCTGCCCTGCGCCGCCTCTACCTCAGTCCGGGAACAGGGTGCAGGACGACGATCGCGGCCGCCGGCCTCCCCACGACCAACCGAGGCGCCCAGGAGGCCTCCCCCGACGACCAATCGAGCCATCCCTTTGACGCCGCCGCCGCCGACCCCAACCCCGACCCCAACCCCTCCGGCGACCGGCCGCGCCTGCCCAGGTACCTCTCCTCCTTCCTCCCTCTCCACCCTTCCTCCCCATTCCGTCCCTCCCTCCCCTCGACCGTGTCTGTTATCTTCTGATGATATTTGACAGCTTATGGATAGAAATGCATATTTCAGTGTTTATAGCTATTAACACTTGCAAGTTACTGCACTGCTAGCTAAATTCTGGTTAGTAAGTCTGTATCCGCCTCCTACTGAAATTTGGTGATGTGTGTGGCTGTCTAAGTACCTACACAAAATTCCCCATGGAGAAAATGATATAGCTCCTCCTACAACATGTATAGATCAATAAGTTCAGTTCTAGTGCTGCCGGACTTTTGCACCATACAAAAATGTACTACTAGTTGAAAATCTTTACTGGAGAGAGCTTCATAAGTAGAAGTTTCCAATGAATATAAACCAGTACTAGCACACTAGCACAGTAGTACTGCCACCTCCCAGTAAACAGTAGGGTCTCTGATTAGCAATGTAGTTAATTAGTCAGGGCCTGAAAGCCTGCAAATGCATGTACACACAGGTAGGGAATGTAAGATGAAGCATGAACTTTACCAACTAATCTAATGGGCTGGCACAAAGTGAAAACCAAAACAATAGTTAATAAAGCAGAGGTAGATTAGATTAGATGGAAAAAAGCACAAATGTCCCTGCCTATCAATTTTTTCTCAAGTTGAGCTGGTAAGTTTCAGATGTTCAATGATGCTGTAGGAAAAAATTGGATGAAGAACGATGTGTGTGGCTGTCTGAGAGAAGTATTTGCACAAACAAATTATAATTAATGTGTTGATGAAATTTTGGGTTTTCAAATTGGAACCAAAAACCAACCCATACCTTTAGACTCTTTTGGAATTTCCAGAACATTTTTTTGTTTGTTCCCTTTCACTGTTTGGGGACTTTTGACTTCAGAATGAACCTTACTAAGATTCAATTAAGACTAATTAACTGCATTTGATGTCACTATATTCTCTGAATAACTTCATTTATGATCTGTACTGGAAAACTTCAGTTAACACTCATTTTTCAGTTAACTCCTTACAGTTCAGATCATATTTTGATTGTCAATAATAGTGGACTTTTAAGGCTTTCTTAGAGGCAATACTAGTGGATTTTAGGCTTTTTTACACGCAATAATAGTGGAATTTTAGGCTTTTTTGGAGGAGTGTGTTTCATGCTGGCCTATAGTGATGAATTAGTCAAAGGATTGTGCCTTAGGATTGTGCCAAAGTTATCCATTGTATCTATTTGCTTGTCCTTCAAATAGGGGCAAGACTGTTATAGAAAAATTCATTGCAAGCATATTGTGATTTACTTGCAAGCGTATTGTGCCTTACTTACAGAAAAATTACTTGCAAGCATATTGTAACTATTTTCACTCTGTCCTGAAGGTTTTTAACTACAGAATTTGTGGTGACCCACACTCTGTTGGTTCACACTCATTGAGTTCGTTCGTGAAGGTATTATATGTTCACATGGTACATTTATGTTTTTCAGCGGTTAATTGATGGTTTGATACATGATACATTTCATGCACAGGGTGCTAGAGCTGCACTTAACTTGCTAAAATCGTCCCCTTGTTCTTACTGGTTATAGAAATTCATTGGTTGTCCTATGTTTTCTGTCAGGGTAAATCTGCAGTTCTAGCCACATTTAGGATAAGTTGTTGTATATACTGTCAGTAACTTGCAAAAATGATGATCATCTTTTACAGAAAACAATTTTTGTAAACACGTCAGTAACTTTGCTAGTTTGCTGGGTTTTGTCTCTGACCATTGTGTCGTGATGAATTTGAAGGTACCCCGAGAGGCCCTTGAGTTTGCTGGAATGTCGATTAACTTCCATTCCGGCAAATTCGGGTACTCCATATGTCCTATTTTCAACAAAGGTCATGCTAAAATTTTCCGTGAATTTTAGCATGACTTTGCTAAAAATAGGACATATGGGGTACTTGTGAATAATGCATGGGCCGGGGTCTTAGTACTTAATTAAGTAGGATCAACTGCCCCTTTATTCTTGCTGCATTAAACCATAGGTTTTAGGGTGCCTCGGTGTCGATAAGAACCTAAATGATGAAAGCTTAGGCTCTTAGGGTGTCTCGGCATCGACAACCCTAAATGATAAAACCTTGGCTTTTAGGGTGCCTCGGTGTCGATAAGAACCTAAATGATGAAAGCTTAGGCTTTTAGGGTGCCTCGGCGTCGACAAACCCTAAATGATAAAAGCTTGGCTTTTTGGGTGCCTCGGTGTCGATAAGAACCCAAATGATGAAAGCTTAGGCTTTTAGGGTGCCTCGGCGTCGACAAACCCTAAATGATGAAACCTTGGCTTTTAGGGTGCCTCGGTGTCGATAAGAACCTAAATGATGAAAGCTTAGGCTTTTAGGGTGCCTCGGCGTCGACAAACCCTAAATGATGAAACCTTGGCTTTTAGGGTGCCTCGGTGTCGATAAGAACCTAAATGATGAAAGCTTAGGCTTTTAGGGTGCCTCGGCGTCGACAAACCCTAAATGATAGCTTAGCTTTTAGGATGCCTCGGTGTCGACAAAACCTAAATGATGAGACCATGATCTTGTTCCTTGACAATAACCAACTTCTTGACCAAACTTTTTTCCTGTTTAGAGCGAAACATGGCCCACAACGATGAGGCCGGTGGTTCGGGCGGCAAGCAATTCTGGGAGCTGTCCCAGGAGATGGAGGAAGAACCTCACCGCTATGAGGACGCCGCGGAAGACACCGATCCGGACTACACAACCCATAGGGAATAAAGTTTAGATGATCGATATCGACTTGTAGTGTGAAGACAAACTCGCTACTCGTGGTCTCGAGACTTCTAATGTTCTATCTTTGTTCAGTCTTTTGAATTCGGAGACTAATATGATGATTTGTATTCGGAGACTATTCTATTGTATTCGATGAATCTGATGTTGCTGTGTGGTGTTGTCTAAATTCTGTCCAATAATATATTTTGTAACCTGTGAAAATATCAGAAAAGAAAAAAAATCCCTAATATTCATACTAGTGGCGCACCACTCAAGACACTAATGGCGCACTGTAAAAATGACACTAATGGCGCATCACCCACTAGTGCGCCATTAGTATGCCAAAGCACATGGGTACATATGGCCCCCTGGGAGGCATTCTAATGGTGCACTGTGGGCTATACTAATGGCGCACTGCGCGGTGCGCCATTAGTACACCAGATACTAATGGCGCACCAGTGGTGCGCCATTAGTATTTAATTCTAATGGTGTGGTGCTAGTGGCGCACCAGTAGTGCGCCATTAGTAGAAAAAACTGGTGCGCCACTAGCATGCCTTTTTGTCGGAGTAAATAGCCATGGGTAGCCTAGCCGGCTTCCCCCGGCACTTCTGAAAAAAGTTGCGAGCCTGCCTGGCTCACAAGAATCCAAGACATGGGGCCGCCTTCCCTAGCCGGCTACGATCAAGGCCGGCTTTCGGAAGGCGGTCCGACTTTGGCCCTCACGAGAGGGCCGACTCCAAGAAGCCGGCTGTGAGAAGGCCGACTCCTTCGAGCCGGCTCCGCGTAAAGCAGTCAAGACCGTACCCACAAAGTTTGCGCCCACCTACTGGCGGTGCGACGGGGCGTGGCTACAGGAGAGCTTGCCACCCCCGAATCCCGGGGCACGCCTGGCACAGTGCGCCGTACGAGGTAGGCGTGACCCGTTCGGCGCGGCACTGTTGCCATGTTGACCCTGGCGTCACCCACGACGGGCCGCCAGGGTGGCCCACAGGCGGTGGGCCCCTTAAAATAGAGAGACGGCCGAAGGCGGCCACGCTTCCAACCAGCCGGCCCGAGACGGAGCCGGCTCCCCGTAGCCGGCTCGCCGCCTCCCCCGAAGAGGACGCCCCATTAAGGAGACAAGATGCGGTAAGGCTACAGTGATCGTCCGACAGGCGGCTGTACTGCAGCCGCGCTTACCATGACGAAGCTCACGTCAGCAAGATGAGGCTACAGTGACCAAGGAGTTGGCAGCCGGCGGGACCCACCAGTCGGCGCAGAAGCCGGCGAGCGCAGTCACAGACGGCTGGGCCCCGCGCCCAGCCGGATTACCATTGTACCCCCGGGGGGTAGGCCTATATAAGCCCCCCGGAGCACCCATGCAAACGGTTCGACCCCCCTGCTAGTTCTAGACACCATACAAGGAGAAGAAGCAGGCTAGCCGTGCCTTTTCTTCCTCCTCCCCCCAAAACAGCTCAAGGAGCGTCGTGTAGCTACTCGATTCATCTAGTGAGCATGCGGAGACCCCGCAGAGCAGCAGTAGGGGTGTTATCTCCTCGGAGAGCCCCGAAGCTGGGTAAGATCCGACCGGCGCCCAAGAAGCCCAAGGGCGGAAGGCCGGCTTGGCAGCCCGCCTTCTCCTATGAGCAAACCCTCGACGCCCCTTGCAAGTTCCACAGCGGCGCGAAGCCGTCCAACCACACGACCCGGAAGTGCAACTGGCTCACCAGAATCTCTAAGGGCGAGGGGCTCTTGCCGCCTCCGCCTGCCGGCCCGCCGCCTCCGCCTCCGCCGCCTCCAGCCGATCGGCCCGCAGTCGGAGCCGTGCACGACGAATTTCCTGTCGAGCAAGCAACCTACGTCGTCTTCACCAGCCAACCCGAAGACCGGCGCAGCAAACGCCGAGAGCACCAGGAAGTCGGCGTGGTCGCTGCCAGCCCCGCCGAACACATGCATTGGTCAGAAAAGCCCATCAGCTGGAGCCGGGCCGACCATCCGGAGGTGATGCCGTCTCCCGGCTCTTACGCTCTGGTCCTGGAAGCCACCCTTGCGACGGACAGATGCGCCGCCCTCTTCTCCCGTGTGTTGATAGACGGCGGGAGCAGCATCAACATCCTGTATCGTGACACCCTGGAGAAGTTGAACGTCAAGACAAAACAGCTCACGCCCACTCGGACGGTGTTCCACGGCATCGTACCCGGCCTGTCCTGCGCCCCCATTGGCAAAATCAAGATTGATGTACTTTTTGGGGACAAGGAGCATTTCCGCCGGGAAGCAATCTGGTTTGAAGTGGTGGACCTGGAGAGCCCTTACCATGCATTGCTGGGCTGACCTGCCTTGGCCAAATTCATGGCAGTCCCGCACTATGCATACCTCAAGATGAAGATACCAAGCACCAAAGGCGTCATCACCGTAGCCGGCGACTACAAGAAGTCCTCCGAGTGCACCGCGGCCAGCAGCCGGCTGGCCGAGTCCCTTGTGATCGCCGAAGAGAAGAAGATGCTGGACCGAGTCGTGGCCATGGCCGGCAAGCAGTCGGCCGTGTCCCCCGACCCCAAGGAGCATGATCCTCAAGGGTCTTTCCAGCCGGCCAAGGAGACGAAGAAAATACCCCTTGACCCCGAGTATCCAGAGAGGTTTGCCGTCATCAGGGCAAACCTAAACAGCAAATAGGAAGGCGAGCTCGCCGATTTCCTCCATGAGAATCGGGACATCTTCGCATGGTCCCCCAAGCACATGCCGGGTGTCCCGAGGGGTGTCCCGAGGAAATTCGCCGAGCACAAACTACATGTTCGAGAAGACGCAAAGCTAGTCAGACAGCCCCTCCGCCGACTGTCGGAGGAGAAACGCAGGATTGTGGGGGAGGAAATAGCCCGGCTCTTGGCGGCCGGCTTCATCATGGAAGTTTTATTTCCAGAGTGGCTCGCCAACCCGGTCCTTGTGCTAAAGAAGAACAACAAGTGGCGCATGTGTATAGACTACACAAGTCTCAACAAGGCCTGCCCCAAAGATCCCTTTGCCCTGCCAAGGAAGACCAAGTGATAGACTCCACAGCCGGATGCGAGCTGTTGAGTTTTTTGGATGCTTACTCCGATATCATAAGCTAGACCCGGACACGCCTGAAGACCGCCTTCATCACGCCGTTTGGAGCCTTCTGCTACCTGACCATGATTCGGCTTGAGGAATGCCGGCGCCACCTTTCAGCGTTGCATGCAGAAGTGCCTCCTCAAGCAGCTCGGCAGGAAATGCCCATGTTTACGTGGACGACATGTGGTGAAGACGGAGAAGCGTGGAACACTTGCTGGAAGACCTCAAGGAAACTTTGAGAACCTGCTTGAGAACCTGCGCCGGTTCCAAATCAAGCTCAACCCCGAGAAATGCGTGTTCGGGGTGCCAGCCGGCCAGCTTCTAGGCTTCCTGGTCTTCGAACGCGGCATCGAATGCAACCCAACAAAGATCAAGGCCATCGAGAGAATGGCGATCCCCACCAAGCTTCGAGACATTCAGAAGTTCACCGGGTGCTTGGCCTCCTTGAACCGCTTCATGAGCCGGCTCGGAGAGAAGGCCCTCCCCCTCTACCGCCTCATGAAGAAGAGCACTCACTTCGAGTGGAACGACCAGGCCGACCAAGCTTTCCACGAGTTGAAGAAGATGCTGGCCACGCCGCCTGTCCTCGCGGCACCGACCGAGAAAGTGCCCATGCTCCTTTATATCGCTGCAACCAGCCGGGTAGTCAGCACCGTCATTGTAGTCCAGCGCCCGGAAGAAGGCCGAGCCCAGCCGGTCCAGAGGCCGGTGTATTATCTGAGCGAGGTGCTATCCGCCTCAAAGCAGAACTACCCGCACTACCAAAAGATGTGTTACGGCGTGTACTTCACCGCCAAGAAGCTGAAGCCCTACTTTCAAGAGCATCCCGTCACAGTCGTATGCACCGCCCCGCTAGCCGAGATCATAGGCAGCCGGGATGCATCCGGCCGGGTCGCGAAATGGGCAATCGAGCTGGCCCCCTACACGATCTTCTACCAGCCCCGCACCGCCATCAAGTCCCAAGCACTGGCCGACTTCCTCGTCGACTGGGCCGAGACCCAGTACCTGCCGCCGGCTCCCGACTCCACCCATTGGCGCATGCACTTCGACGGGTCCAAGATGCGCACCGGCTTGGGAGCCGGCATCATCCTTACCTCTCCCAAAGGCGACAAGCTCAGATACACGCTACAAATCCACTTTGCCGCCTCCAACAATGTGGCCGAGTACGAGGCGCTCATACACGGGCTCCGGCTTGCCAAAGAGATTGGCATTCGCCGGATCCTATGTTATGGCGACTCGGACCTGGTAGTCCAGCAGTCATCCGGCGACTGGGACGCCAAGGACGCGAATATGGCGAGCTACCATTTCCTGGTCCAACAACTCAGCGGATACTTTGAAGGGTGCGAGTTCCTCCACGTACCACGAGCCGACAACGACTCAGCCGATGCCTTGGCTCGAATAGGCTCCACTCGGCAAGCAATTCCAACCGGCGTCGCTCTAGAACGCCTACTCAAGCCGTCTATCAAGCCGTCTCCGGAATCCGATTCCATCTTCGTGCCGCCTGACCCCGATGCGGCCAGGTCCGGCTCGAAGAATCAAGTAGCCGACCCCAAAACCTCCGTAGCCGGCCCGGGGACTTCGGCAGCCGGCTCGGGGACTACGGTAGCCGGCCCGGGGACTGCGGTGGCCGGCCCGGGGACTGCACCAGCACTACAGCCGGCGGCCGACTCCAGCACCTCACCGCCCAGCCCACCCACCCTGGTGGCAGTAGCCACTTTGGCAGTAGAAGAATTCGCGGCTCCGTCTTGGGCTCAGTCCATCCTCAACTTCCTAGTAAACCAAGACCTGCCGGCTGATGAAACAGAAGCAAGACAAGTCCAGCGTCGAGCCGGAGCATACACAATCGTCAACAAAGAACTACTCAAGCGCAGCGTCACCGGAGTCGTCCAACGATGCGTCGAGCAAGAGAAGGGCATTGCAATCCTCGCAGACATTCACCAAGGAGAATGCGGCCACCATGCGGCCTCAAGATCACTTGTCGCCAAAGCCTTCCGCCATGGTTTCTTCTGGCCGACTGCTTTGGACGATGCCAAAGAATTAGTCAAGCACTGCAAGGGATGCCAGCTCTTCAGCTCCAAGCAGCACATGCCGGCTTCGGCACTCAAGACCATTCCCCTCACTTGGCCCTTTGCCGTTTGGGGACTGGACATGGTGGGCCCATTCAAGACGGCGCGCGGCGGCATGACGCATTTACTCGTCGCCGTGGACAAATTCACCAAGTGGATCGAGGCGAAGCCGATCAAGAAGCTGAATGGGCCGACTGCCGTGACGTTCATCGCGGACATAACAATTCGGTACGGCGTGCCGCACAGCATCATCACCGACAATGGCACGAATTTCGCCAAAGGAGCCTTGGCACATTTCTGCGCAGCCCAAGGCATCCGGCTGGACTTAGCGTCCGTCGCCCACCCGCAGTCAAACGGCTAGGTCGAGCGAGCCAACGGCCTCATCCTCTCCGGCATCAAGCCCCGACTGGTTGTACCTCTGGAGCGCTCAGCCGGCTATTGGCTCGATGAGCTGCCGGCTATCCTCTGGAGTCTGTGCACTACACCAAACAAGTCAACCGGCTTCACCCCTTTCTTCCTTGTGCATGGTGCCGAGGCGGTCATCCCAACTGACATCGAATTCGACTCGCCTCGAGTAACCATGTACACGGAAGCGGAGGCCAAGGAAGCACGAGAAGACGGCATCGACCTGCTGGAAGAAAGCCGGCTGTTAGCTCTCAGCCGGTCTGCAATTTACCAGCAGGGTTTGCGCCGCTACCACAGCCGGAAGGTCAGGCCAAGATCTTTCCAAGAGGGCGACCTTGTGCTCCGGCTGATTCAGCGAACAGCCGCCCAGCACAAGCTCTCAGCCCCTTGGGAAGGCCCTTTCGTCATCAGCAGAGCTCTAGGCAACGACTCCTACTACCTGATCGACGCACAGAAGCCGAAGGCACGCAAGAGAGACGACTCCAGCAAGGAATCGGAACGGCCATGGAACGCCAACCTCCTTCGAAGATTTTACAGTTGAAAGGCAGTATGTATAACGCTAACTTTTGTATTAAGTACAAGACAATAGGCTCCCCGAGGAGAGCTCGGGGACTGCCATCCCTTATTTTATGAAAGAAAGTATCATGCTTACGACCTTGTTGTATCATTTACTTATTCCGTCCGGCACCGAGTCCGACTAGTCAGCTCGGGGACTGGCCGACTGAAGTTATATTAGAAGTCCTACCCGCAGTCAGACAAGTAGTGTGCCGGCTCTCAAGCCTCCCCTTGCCCAAAGTCGCAGTTCGAAGAACCGGCTGTCCGGCTGGCAAGGGTTAAAGGTAGGAACGACCGCCCACACGAAAAACGGCTAGGGACTAACGGACTAATATAACAAAGCCGGTTTTTCCCACACCGCCGACTGGCTACCAGAGTAGCCGGCCAGCCGGTTTCCATTCACTCTACTTTAAATCCAAGAAAGCTCAAGTACTTGCCTCCCCAAAGAGGGAAGGCGGCAAAGGAAAAAGCCTAAGGATAAACAAGCATACGCGAATGGAAACCAAACATGCACATGATAATATTTACATAAAAAGACCTCCAAGAGGCCGGCATTCAACATAGTTTGGATTCACCCCCAGTGGGTGGAACTGCGAAACTTAACAAAGAATGTTCAAAGACAACAAAGCAGGAAAGATAGAGACGGCAGGTCAAGCTAGCGGAGCGGCCGACTGGTTGGCGGAGACGGTCGCGCCGGCTGAAGGAGCGGCCGGCTGACGTACTTCGGCTTGGTCGCCGCCTCCCGTAGAGGGTGCACTCCCACGCGCCTCGTTGCTGGAGGCACGGTCGGCCTGAGGTCGGCTGGTTGCTCCACCAGCCGGCTCGACGTCTCCGCCGTCGTCGTCTTTGTCTTCTTCACCCTCGTCGCTGGAGGCGATCTCCTCCGCCGAGTCCTCGCCCATCGCCGGGTTCAGCCCGAACCACTCCTCTAGCTGCGCGACACCGTCGTCATCGATTTCGGGTGTGAAGACGCTGATGTCGGTGCACTCGGCGATCGTTGAAGCCCGCTGGGCGATAGCCGACCTCACCGCCTCCAGCTCCGCGTCGGCCTCCATCCGCCAAGTGCGCAGCTGGTCGAGGCTGAGCCTTGGGTACCAAGCCCGGACGAATTCCAACGCCAGCCCGGCTCCGAGGCGGGCCGCTGACGCCTTCCAAACCTCGAAGCGGCCGACTGCGACTTCCAGCCAGTCAGCGGTTCGGCTTGGAGTACGGGGGATCGTCTCGCCGGGCCAGAGGGCGGCCAGCACTTGCGCCCCGGCACGTTGGAGCCGGCGGAGCATCCGATGAGCCGGCTGCAACCTTGCCTGGACAGCCAGGAGCTGCTCCTCAAGGGTCCGGTTTACATCCGGCGCGATGTCGGCCCCCGCTTGCCGGCGCGCCTCGCGATGGGCCTCAATGCTTTGGGCGGCGAAGGCAGAGTAGCCTGGGAAGTAATCTGCAAGAAACAACAAGCAAGAGTTCAAGATAAGTCAAAAAACCCAAGCGGCAAGTGGCAGGAGAAGGGCCGAGAAAGGCAGCTTACCGTCGATCAAGTCTTCAATCCGGCCGAAGCCTTCGTCCAGAGCTCGTCGGGTCTCAGACCAGCTCGCCGCCTCCATCTCATATTCCGCTAGCAAGGTGGCTTCACTCTCCTTCGCCGCCTGAAGGGCCGCTTTGTGGCTTTCCTCTTGGTCGGCCAGCTTCTTGGCCAGGCGATCCCATTCCTGGGCCAAGGCAGCGCACTCGGCCTCCTTAGTATAAAGGGCGGCCTTCGCCTCGCCAAGCTCCTTCCGCAAGTCGGCGTTGGCCCCTGAAGACAAAGAAGAAGAAAAATCAATAAGAAAGTGTCGTCAAGAAAGATTCGACCCGACTGCGCGGCAGTCGGCCCGAATCTCGGGGACTACACCCAGTGGGTGCGCTGACGCGCCCCCACAGGAGACAAACAAAACCAAGTACTTAGTTCGGCTGTCGGCCAGGTCGTCGGTCCGCCGGCTCAACTCTCGAGCCTGGGAGTCGAAGGCAGCAACACGAAGGTTGTGGTATTCCTGAAAGTTTAGAAAGAAAGCAAAGTAAGGTGGCCGTCGAGAAAGATCCGACCCGACTGCGCAGCAGTCGGCCCAAATCTCGGGGACTACACCCAGTGGGTGCGCTGGCGCGCCCCCACGGAAGAAATAAAGAAAGCAAAGCAGCCAAGCGCAAAGGACTCACCCGGACAGTGGTTCGCGTCGACAAAAACTCTTGGTTGAGCTGTTGCAATAGGGCGGCTTGAGCTCGTAGCCGGCTCCGGACCCCTTGAGCCGCTGCTTCCAGCTCGCCGGTTCCCCCGCTGGGAGTCCACTCGGACAAGGCGGAGCTGGCCGCCTCCAGATCTCCAGCCGGCTGGCCTACGCGCGCGGCTCGGCACGACTCCGGCGGAGTAGCGCCCCCTCCAGCACGCCGGCCCGTCGCCAGCTGCACCTTGAGGCCGGCCCGGCTCTCTAGCTCGCCTCCGGCCGGCTCTTCCGGCGCCGCCGATGATTGACCGCCTTGGCCCGCTCCGGTTGGCGCCGCAGGCGGCGCTCTTCCGGCCAAGGCCACGGGCTCCTCCTCCCTCTCCAACAGCGGCGGGTCTTGGACGATCTCCTCCGCCATGGGCAACGGGGTGTCGGGGGCCACGGCTCGGAGGGGCACGGTGAGCAGCGGAGGCTGGCTGCGCGAGCTTTCCGCCTCCGTCTCCGCAGAAGCCGCCTCCCTCTGGGCCTTGGCTACCGCCTCAGCCTGCCCCTTTGCCGCCTGGGCGGCCGCCTTCTCCGCCGCCTCGCGCTCCTCCCGCTCTTCGCGGGCGTTCCGCTCAGTGGCCTCCCTAAGATCGGCGCGGGGTCCACGCGGCGGCAGCTCGAAGACCCTCCAGCCGGCCCCACGACGGAGCCGCCCGGGCCCCGCTCAAGGGAAAGCGGCGCCCTGTCTAGCAAGCAAAGGAAAGTTAAGAAGACGTTTGAAGAAAAGAGAACGACAACGATGAGACTGCGGCAAACCAAGTAAAGACTTACGCCGAGACCGCCTGGGGATGTTTTACGGCCTTGCGGAAGCGGGCCGCCTTCGCGGCCGCCTCTTCTCGCTTCGTCGCCGCGGCGGAAGGCTTGGACTTCTTCGGCCGACTGCCGAAGAGGCCTAGGGCGGCCCGGCGTTTCTGCGTGCCGCCGGCAGCCGGCACGACAGATGAGCCCGCGCCCTGTTGGTCGGCCGCCGGCTGGCGACGCGGAGCGACTTCGACTTCGAAATCGTCCGGCCAGTCTTCGAAGCTCGCGGTGAACTTTGAGCCTCCGGGCTCGGCGCTGTCCCCCACGACGGCGTCCTCCATGGCAGCCGCCCCCAAGTCCGGGTCGTCAACATCATCCACCGTGCGGTTGGGGGCGTACTGGCGTTCGATCCCTGCCGCCCCGGCCGGCGGCGGGAGAAGAGGGTTCTGCACAGAGAACCGGCTGGTCAGAAGCCGGCCGTCGCGAAGCCGGCTGACGACGAAAAAGAAGATAAAGAGAGAAACTTACCACGGGTGGAGGATTTGCGCGAGAATACGGCGCCTTGCCGTATTGCCAGTCCCCGCTGAGCTTGCAGTTGGCAATGTAGTTGACCATGAGGGCCACCTCCGCGTGGGGCATCTCCCATGTGCTCAGCCGGCTTGGGTCGAAGCGGCCGCTCATCTAGCACATCATATGGGGGCGGCTCTGGAGAGGAAGGATCCGGCGTTCCACGAAGGCGGCCACCAAGTCGGCCCCGCACAAGCCTTCCGACTGAATCAGCACCCGAAGCCGGGAGATGGCGGCGTTCCCGGCCGGAGACAGCGACCAGGACCGGAAGCTCGACGAGGGCTGCCTTCCAGCCGGCGGGCCGGCTACGTAAGCCGGCAAGTTGATGTAGTCTTCTTGCTCGGCGACATTCTTCACATAGAAATAAGATCTCTGCCAGACCTTCACCGACTGGATCAGGGGGATGGGCGGGAACGGATTGTTCTCGCTCGCCCTCCTCATGGCGATGAAGGCTCCGCAGGGGGCGGGCACGCCAGCGACGACCGTGCCGAGCTTGCTTTGGAAGAACTCTCCCCAGAGCTCCAGCGTGGGGAGCAGCCCTAAGAAGCCTTCGCAGAGGGAGACGAAGGCTGACAGCAGCATCACCGCATTGGGCGTGAGGTGATGCGGCTGGAGGTTGTAGAAGTCGAGGAAGGAACGTAGAAACCCGCTCGCCGGGAGGCCGAAGCCGCGCAGGCAGTGCGAGCGGAAGACGACCCGCTCGCCCTCCTCCGGCGCCGGCGAGATCTCCCTCTCGGGCGCCAGGCGGACCTGCACGCGGTCGGCGCCGGGCAGGCGCCGGGTCTGGCGAAGGAACTCCACGTGATCTTCATGGACGTTGGAGCCGTCCCAGGAGCTTGACAACACCATGGGAGCGAGGTGGCGTGGAGACGCGACAGCGCTGAGACGGGAGGCTGCGGCGGCAGCGAGAGGAAGAAGACTAGAGCTAGGAGAAGCGGAGTGGGAGGGAGCGTGCGAGCCTCTGTCGCTCCCCCTCCCCCCTACTTATAGGCTCACGTGGCGAAGCCGAGGAGGCGTGGCATGGGGAAGCGTGGGGGTCGATCGTGCCCACTTCCCACGCCCCGCGATTATCGACCCTTAATGGCGAGGCGAAACTGCCTTGAGAAGGCGAGCGGCCCTGTGGGCCACGGGAGATTCGCGCCCGGACCGAGGCTCGCGAGTGGCGGGCCCGGGCCTGCGGCGGCGTCCCATCGCGCGCGTGCGCTCGCAGGATCCTGCCGCCACGTGGCCGCGAGAGGACCCGTGGTCAGCACGCAGGTCCCCTCTCCTCCCGCCTGCGCGGGGTTATCTGAAGTCGGCATACGCCCGCAAGGCCGGCTCCTCAGGATAGGAAGCTGACCAAGCTTCTCGTCCCCACTGCTCACCTCGGAGCTCGATCAGCTTCGGGGACTACTGTCGGAGTAAATAGCCATGGGTAGCCTAGTCGGCTTCCCCCGGCACTTCTGAAAAAAGTTGCGAGCCTGCCTGGCTCACCAAGAATCCAAGACATGGGGCCACCTTCCCTAGCCGGCTACGATCAAGGCCGGCTTTCGGAAGGCGGTCTGACTTTGGCCCTCATGAGAGGGCCGACTCCAAGAAGCCGGCTGTGAGAAGGCCGACTCCTTCGAGCCGGCTCCCCGTAAAGCAGTCAAGACCGTACCCACAAAGTTTGCGCCCACCTACTGGCGGTGCGACGGGGCGTGGCTACAGGAGAGCCTGCCACCCCCGAATCCCGGGGCACGCCTGGCACAGTGCGCCGTACGAGGTAGGCGTGACCCGTTTGGCGCGGCACTGTTGCCATGTTGACCCTAGCGTCACCCACGACGGGCCGCCAGGGTGGCCCATAGGCGGTGGGCCCCTTAAAATAGAGAGACGGCCGAAGGTGGCCACGCTTCCAACCAGCCGGCCCGAGACGGAGCCGGCTCCCCGTAGCCGGCTCGCCGCCTCCCCCGAAGAGGACTCCCCATTAAGGAGACAAGACGCGGTAAGGCTACAGTGATCGTCCGACAGGTGGCGGTACTGTAGCCGCGCTTACCATGACGAAGCTCACGTCAGCAAGATGAGGCTACAGTGACCAAGGATTTGGCAGCCGGCGGGACCCACCAGTCGGCGGGCCCCAGCAGTCGGCGCAGAAGCCGGCGAGCGCAGTCACAGACGGCTGGGCCCCGCGCCCAGCCGGATTACCATTGTACCCCCGGGGGGTAGGCCTATATAAGCCCCTCGGAGCACCCATGCAAACGGTTCGACCCCCCTGCTAGTTCTAGACACCATACAAGGAGAAGAAGCAGGCTAGCCGTGCCTTTTCTTCCTCCTCCCCCCAAAACAGCTCAAGGAGCGTCGTGTAGCTACTCGATTCATCTAGTGAGCATGCGGAGACCCCGCAGAGCAGCAGTAGGGGTGTTATCTCCTCGGAGAGCCCCGAAGCTGGGTAAGGTCCGCCGGCGTGCATGTCTTTGCCTCATCCCGCTTCCAGGCACCGGCGATGTCTTACTGGTTCCCACAAAGATAAGCCACCCGTTGGCATATGTCGCACCCACCACCCGACACTTTTCCTAGTAGTGCATCCATTATCAATACATATTCCATCTGTCATCATACCATGTTTTTCCACTCCAATGATGTTCTGTTGCATCATACATCAAAAAGGAAGAGGGTGATTTCCGAACCTGAAGGAGCACCAGCAAAGTCCTTGAAAAACATGGTGGTGCTGGAGAAATCAGACAGCACCCCACTTATATTGGATGTACAACCAATGACACAAAACGTAGGACCGACTCCAGCAGACTTTTACCATACTTCACTGGCCACACCACTATCCGCACCACACAGGACCTGCACTCCAGCAAAAGGTATACCGATTTCATTTGCCATAGCACTAGTTGTACCATAAAAAATCCCACTCCAGCAAAAAGTACAGCAAGTCCACCGGCCAAAGACCTATCCCAACTGCAGAGACGGCCAATTCCTGCAGATTGGAACCCCATTCCATTTATTCCCAGTTTAAAAGACAATGCTTTCAATGTTGTTAGGGACTATGTGCATATATTCCCATCATGGGAAGATTATTGTGAAGACAAACACCATTTTCACATCTTCCTGTCCAACTTACGTGTAAGTGCTATTATTCATGGTTATTATTTTCCTGTTTTCTGCTGATTGAACACATCAATGATTTACATTACATTGTTGTAAATAGGCGAGGGTCAATCTGGATAGTCATGACGAGCAAAGCTTGCTTGTGCCTTTCAAGGAAGCATTGCAGCAGTATCGGTGTTACCTGAGGAAATCACACTTTGATGGCAAGTCTATAAACGAATTCCCGGTGAAGTCTCCTATGCTAAATTTAGAAGACATTGAACGGAAAAACCTTGTTATGCACTGGTCTCGTTCCCAGGATGAGGTACTGTCTATGAAATCACATGACAATTTGAACTTCTACTTTTCCGCATGTGCCTTACAGATCTTTTTTGCAGGAAATCTGCTCGAAGAAGAATTCCGGTTTGACAAGAACGACAGGATATGGAAAATATGCTGCCCGCTGCTTTGCTCTTGTTAGTACCTATTGTCATGTATCACTGTACTTGCATACATACCTGGTTCATTATGTGATAGTAGTATGCATGATAGCTTGCTTATCAATTGTTCGCTCCAAATTATCTGATCTGTATGAATGGTTACATTAGTGTAGAATATATTGAATGCCAATGTTTTTTTAGCTCTGCATTGTTCTTGTAAGTACATGTTGTCCTTTATCAGTGTACTTATAATGACAGGTAGTTGTTCATGTACCATCACCCTGCAGCTTATTTTCCTTTGCCCTCCATTTTCTACACATCAGATCTATATTTACTCTTACCATAAGGTTGGTACTGAAGAAGTTTAGCTGTGCATTGCTCTTGGCTGTACCTTTTGCCTGTATCGCAGCACTTACATTTATAGCTACTTGGTTATGTAGCATCACTCTTCATCTTATCTTAAATATTCTCCATTTTTTCGTATATTATCACATCTATATTTACTCTTAACAAAATGTAGAATAAAGGCAATGCTTTTGAAGAAGATTCTGTGGTAAACTTCTTGAATTCCCCCCCCCCCCATCAGCATGGACAAGGCCTTTATAGATCCTGTCTTCACCAATAATGTAAGTTTGTCCATCTCAAGCCTTCAAACTTTATTGTATATATTTGGTTAGGCATGACTGCAAAAGCTGTTTATTTTTGGTGTTTGCATCAAATTGCTTGTTTAAAGTTTATTATATGTAGTTCATAAACAAAAGTTTGTCCTTTCTCAATTTAAGTTTTCAGTTGTACAACCAAGTTCCTTCTTCATACCATGTAAATTAAACTATACAGAGCAAGTGATCTTCTTTTGCACTGCATGTATGCTTCTATTCTTCATCTGTAATCCAGTGGTGTGGTGAACCTACCCACTACAACACAATGTCATATTCTGCAATGTCTTAACTATGAACAATGTCATATAATTCTACTATTATTTAAACCGTCTCTTTATTTGCCAATCTGAAATGGTATAAATTGACAGCACACTAACCATTGATACTTATGAGTTCTTGATTTGTAATCCAGTGGTGTCGTGGAGCTGCCAACTCCTTCACAATGTCATTTCCTGCCATGTCTTGACCTGAACAATACCATATTGTGTTAATGCAAATTTAAACTGTGTCACTTTATTCGTCAGTAAGAAATGTGATTAATTGTCAGCACTGATACTTTTATGTGCAAAACCTGTCATATGTCTGCTTGTTTATCTTTCAGAGTGTGGAAGATATAAGTGTTGAACAAGCGCAGTCTCATCATCTTGCTCAGCTTCTTGCGCTACAGCTCCCCAGCAGGGCTAACCTTTCTTGAACTCTATTGAAGTGTTGTCGGTTTTGTATATTATTTTGTCGGCGTGTTTATTTGCACTGGTGGCGATCTTTGATGCCCAGTGTATGTAATCTGCTATCTGCTTGTGCTTTATTATCGTAGTGGCGAACTTTGATGCCCAGTTGATGTAATATGCCATAATTTCTTTATTGTATAGTCTAGGTTTTTTCTTATTCACGATGCTGCAGTTATTTTACTGTAAATATATCCTGTCTTCGCAGTAAACCGGCCAAACCATAAAATTACGGTACATAATCGGGTCGTCATGCAATCATGATGTAGGTTGGGCCTAAAACGTGCCGAATAGCTCACGGGCCGGCAGCAGCCCGAAATGAACCCCGACCCATGATTGTGCGAATCAAATCACGGGCTTTTAACTAGCCAAAAAATTGTCTCGGTCCTTGTTTGGCCCAATCAGATATCGGCTGCGAGCAGGCTAGATGCAAATCGGGCCGTAGTTAGGCCCAACTATATGACGGGCTTTTAACAGGCTGAAATTAATATAGGGCCGAAATGTTAAACGAGCCCTTAATAGGGCAAAACTAATATCAGGCCGAATTACTAAGTGGGCCTTTAGCAAGTGGGCCCAAAAGCATAGTGTCCCGTTGACGGGCCGAATCTGATATGGTCCATAATTGAGCCCAAAGCCTCTTAAAGGGCCGGACCTGATCTGGGCCGTAATTTGGCCCAGAACATGGTAGGCCTTTAACGGGTCGGATCTCATATCGGCCACTATTAGGCCCGGAGCGTGGTAGGCCATTAATGGACCGGATCAAATATGGGCCGGCATTTGGCCCAAAACATGCCAGGAAGTTAATGGGCCGGCCTACTAGGGTCCTCAAAATCTTGTGGGCCTACAGCTGGGCCGGCCCATTATTGTCGGCAAAATCTCATGGGCCTTTAGCTGGGCCGGCCCATTATGATTTGCAAGAATCTTGTGGGCCTTTACCTGGGTCGGCCCATTACAGCACACAAAAATCTTGTGGGCCTTTACCTGGGCCGGCCCATTATGGACTGCAAAATCTTGTGGGCCTTTAGCTGGGCCAGCCCATTATGGTCCGCAAAATCTCCTGGGCCTTTAGCTGGGCCGGCCCATTATGGTCCGCAAAATCTTGTGGGCCTTTAGTTGGGCCGGCCCATTTAAACTTGTTGGGCCATGCCACGTGTCGACGTATCATAGGCGCCTTCTGTCCAGTGAGTGCATGACATCTGTCCCGACGATGAGCGGACACGTGTTTCCTCTAGCCAATGATGATTTTACACGTGGAAAATCCCCATTGGTTGGGGCTGTTAACGGGTTATCGGATCCAAAACGCGACCCGATAGCTTAACGGCGTTCTGTTATGGTGGATGCCATGTGTCGGTCACCCTTGACGAAAGCACTTCTGTGACGCGCGATTTATCGTCATGGAAGTGGACACTTCCATGATGATAATTTTGGTAATATCATGGAACACTTCTACGACAGCACAGGTATGACTATCTTGATTCTGTCATAAATTTGTCATGGATGTACATGCATGACAAAGAAAAGCGACCTACTGTGACAAACACGTATCATCACGAAAGTGTATTTTTTTGTAGTGATTGGAAAGGAACTTGCCATGCTCGTGAAGAAGTTCCAAAGGTTCACCAGGAAGAAAGGCTCCAGACAGTCTTCAAGATCCATCTCAAGAAATGATGAAGCTTCCTCCCGTGACTACAAGAAGAGAACGTGCCACAAGTGCAAGAAACCTGGTCACCACATCTGTGAATGTCCTCAATGGGACAATGAGAAGAAGAAGAAGAAGAAGAACAAGAAGAAGAAGAAGAAGAAGAAGAAGAAGAAGAAGAAGAAGAAGAAGAAGAAGAAGAAGAAGAAGAAGAAGAAGAAGAAGAAGAAGAGCAAGGAATATGAGTCTGATGACAAGGAGAAGAAGAAGAAGAAGAAGAAGAAGAAGAAGAAGAAGAAGAAGAAGAAGAAGAAGAAGAAGAAGAAGAAGAAGAAGAAGAAGAAGAGCAAGGAATATGAGTCTGATGACAAGGAGAAGAAGAAGAAGAAGAAGAAGAAGAAGAAGAAGAAGAAGAAGAAGAAGAAGAAGAAGAAGAAGAAGAAGAAGAAGAAGAAGAAGAGCAAGGAATATGAGTCTGATGACAAGGAGAAGAAGAAGAAGAAGAAGAAGAAGAAGAAGAAGAAGAAGAAGAAGAAGAAGAAGAAGAAGAAGAAGAAGAAGAAGAAGAAGAAGAGGAAGAAGAAGAAGAAGAAGAAGAAGAAGAAATCTTCAAAGTCTTCTTCCAAGTCTTCCTCGAAATCTTCATCACACAAGAAGAGCTCATCTAGCAAGGGTCATGCGTTTGTTGGCAAGGAAATGGATTCAGAGGAGGACTCTGCATCTGAGGAGGTGGAGATGGAGTCTGAAGAGGAATCTGATTCAGGCGTGGCAAGCCTGGCTTTAGCTTCAGCATATGTCACCAAGTCCATCTTCGATACTGAAGACGATGGCCTCTTCACCAACGCTGATGCTAACGAGGATGACTCTGCTCCCACCTACTGCTTCATGGCACGTGGTGCCAAGGTAAACTCACGCGATGCTCACTATCAAACATCTAGTGAAGATGACTCTGAATGTAAATCTAAACCTAGCTACAAAACACTTGCTAAATTGCAACACAGAAACAGACTGCTATGGAACATATTCAAAAACTGTTAGACAAAAGCGATGACCTGTTGGACGCGGAAATGACTCAAACTCAGTCCTTAATTGAAGACATTAAATATCTTCATGTTAAGTACGAAGAACTTTAAAGTCATCATGAAACGCTCTCAACTACTCATGAAAAGCTCTTCTACGATTATCTTCAAAGGAAGCAAGAAATTGAGAACTTGAGAGCGGCTCATGAAGATCTTTCAAAAGAGAATGAGTCACTTCGCGCTCAACAGATCAGTCTCGCTCAGGAAGGATTTGAACCACCATGTCTAAAATTCCTTGAGCATGATAACGCTTCTTCTGTTGTTGGATGTTCTACTACTACTACTATTGCAATATCTTCAACTGCTGATGTGGTAACTAACCCCTCTGCTGAGGATACCATTACTATTATTGATGAGAATGCCAGGTTGAAGACATTGCTTGAGACAGGAATGTACAAAACTCTCAAAGGCCATCAGACACTATGTGATGTCATCAAGACACAGATTCTGAACCAAAACCCTAGGAAAGAGGGTGTTGGGTTCGAAAGGAAAATGAACGTTGATGGTTCTTACTGGAAGCCAGAGTTGTACCCCAAAACCACATGGGTTGCTGCAAAGGGACCTTTAGTGGATCCATCTACCTTATCTGGCTTCACTTGTGCTAACCCGTCCACCATTGATGAATCCTTCGATGCAAACTATAAATTGTTTAAGAATTAGAATGGTGAAGTGTTTGCCAGGTATATTGGTACTAACTGCAGGAATGGACCACCTCTGAAGAAGATCTGGGTGCCGAAGAGCTGTCTTGAAAATCTTCAGGTGAATGTGATCATGACACCACCTGGGAAGAATACAAACCCCAGACCAAATGCTTCACATGGTCCAAAGGCTTCATACAGACAGAGGACTCACCAGAGTCACGTAACATAAATTTTTTGCAGGGAAACCATACTCAGGCCTATAAATATGAGTGTGTTTCATCAAACCACCATGTTCATAAGACCAAGAACTATTCTTCTTATTCTTATGAGTATTATTCACCTCCTGCATGACTATTTTCTAGGGCTCCAAAGGCAAAGTTCTCAGATGCTGCACTTAGACTCATTGCTTCGAAGCCACCCCTGAAGATGTGGGTGGTTCAGAAAACTTAACTATCTTTTGCACGGAAAGGTCTCCAGCCAGAAATCAAAGGCGTCGGATGCTATTGTTGGGGACCTAAAACATCTTGTGGGGTGTCACATCCCTAGTTCTGGTATGACCTAGGCTAGCTTTCATGTTGCATCATGTTTAAATTTCATTGAAATTTGAAATGGGGATCTGTGAAACCCTCAGAATCATTTCTGAAAATAACCCAGATAAAAATTGCTCCAAAAAGGTCCAAGAAAATGTTCATGTTGCTCTCTGAAAATATTGGTCAGAGGTAAAAATCAAACCAATATTTTCAGGAACTCATAAATATTTATTTTGGCCATTTGGAATTAATGCAGTAATTATTTGCTTTGGATATATATTGTTATATATATAATATTGTCCAAAAATTATGCCAGTAGTTGAGGAGCTCAGGAATAATACCACTAGCCCCTGCAAAAATTGGCATAAGTAAATAAAATGATTTAGTATTTTTACTAAATCAAAACAAATGTCAGAAAAATAGAAAAGAAAACAAAAAAAATGAAATAAAACCTTGCCTGCACTTACCTGTCCAGCTGGCCGGCCTGCTACTGTGCGGCCCAGCCCACAGCGCAGTGCCAGTCACCACCAACCTCTCGCCAGAAGGACGAGAGGCGCGTGGCCGCCGCGCGCATGGCCACCGACGGCCACCTCCTGCTTGCCGCTCCGCCTTGGCCTCCCTGGTGCTGCTACGCACTCCCCTCGACCTTCTGCACTTCTCCCCTCCTCGCAGCTCTCGCCCCTCCCCTCTCTGCTCTCTTCCCGAACGACCCCGTCGCCGCCGTCCACTGCCGCCGCGTCCAGCGAGCTCCCCTCGCCCTGACGCTGAGCCCAGAAGCACCGCCGTGTCTTCCTCGTCCTCTCCACCGAGCTACACGATGCCGGAGGCCCTGCTTCATCGGCACCATCCTCGTCTTCGGCCTCGGCCGCCGTGGATCGCCGCCGTCGAATTCGCGGCAACCAATGCTTCCCCGACCCTGCTGTCTGCACCATCCCCCTCTCTGTGAGCCTGCGGTTCTTTCCCCTCCTTTCTCGTTGTTGTTCAGACACCCTAGCACCTAGACCGTGCTAGCCGAGCTCCGGCCGCCGCCCGTTTTGTCGCCGCCGTGGCCTGAGCTCGAACGGGTCGCGCCCGTGCACCGCACCGAGCTCCTGGTGACCCCAGGAGGCTGCCCAGCGCTTCACTTTGCTCGTCCGCGCTCCACAACGCCATTTCACCGAGGTCCGAACTCCGGCCGCCGCCGCGGGCTCATCTCCGGCGAGTATAGGCCACCCCAGCCACTGTCGCTCGCCCAGATGGATGCGGCGCACCTTCAGCTATCCGTAGACGCAAACCACGCACAAAACCGAGCCCCGTAGCTGTTTTCCGGCAAGTTTCCGCCGCAGTTGAGGTCACCGCCGGCCGAACTCCGGCGGGCTGACATGGTCACTTAGTTAGGCGCTAATCACCACTAATCCCTCTCTAACAGACACTGACAGGCGGGCCCCGCAGCGGGTCAAATCCCAGTCAACACGGGATTAACTTCCAGTTAACAGTGAGCCAATGACATGTGGGACCCAGTCGTCAGGTTTGACTTGGACAACGTCAGTTGACTCGCTGACGTCATGCTTGCACAATGCTGACGCTATAAATCATTTTCTGGATTTAAGTTTATTCAGGAAATTCCAGAAAATGCCCAAAACTTCTAAAAATCATAGAAAATTATCTATAACTCCAAATGAAAAGATTTATATATGAAAAATTATCAGAAAAATTCAAGGAATCCATCTGTACCTTTTCATGCATGTTTGAACAATGTTTGTCCTCTGTTTTGGACAAAACAAATAAAGGGCATTTAAATAATCATATATGGAGTTGGAATTTGAATCATGTATTCAAACCAACTTCATTTAAATCATAGCTAGATGCATTAGCTCAAATCACAGCATATTGCCATGTCATGATCATGCATCATATTGTGCATTGCATTGATAATATTCTTTCTGTGTTTGCCGGTGATTGTTCCCCCGATAGACGTTCTTCCGACGATGAATTCGATGACACCGATGAAGAACTATACTATCTTCAGAAGTGCTAGGCAAGCAAACCCCCTTGTTCATTCCGATACAATCCTACTCTCTCGCTCCTGCTCTCATTTATTGCATTAGGACAACAATGATTCAACTGCTACTTTATGCTGCGGTAGTTGAACCCATTCCTCTACATGACCTGTCATTGTCATAGTAAATAGTTAAAACCCACTAGCATGTGTAGGAGTTGATTGAGCCATGTTGTGTTCTTGCCATGCCATGCCTGCTATTGCTTAGAGTTGTGTCAGGTCTGATTCATCGGGAATGAATTGGAGTGGTACGATATGTTCTGGTGCTGAGAGTTAAGCATGTGAACACGATTTGGTAAAGGTAGCGGTGAGAGGCCATGTAGGAGTACATGGTTGGTTGTCTCACTGGAACCGTCCTTAAGCACTGAGTTCCGTGTATGTTGTCTAATGACTAGCTACTACCACACATTGGAATGCTTAAGTGCCCCTCTCGACTTATTAGCCAACTCGATCTCTGTCCAGGAGTCGCAAATAGTTTCTGGTGTTTGTAGGTAGTGTTAGTAGTCTACCAAGTGGCACCCGGCCAGGTGGGCTTGGGACAGACTAGGCACAAGTGGCACGGTGTACCAAGCGTAGATCTATCCGGCGAGGTGGGCTTGGGAACCCTGCACATATCGTTTGGGGCCGTGAGCGACACCCCGGCCGGATCTCCTTGCGGATGGAACCCGAATAGTCAATAAACCTGGACTAGAGTCTTGTGTGGTTAGTCAGGTCATGGCTGACACCCTCGCCAGGCTTCCGCTTGAAGGTTGCCGAGGTACATGACGTGTACATGGTGACAAGTGGTGAGAGCGTGTGTGAAGAAGTACACCCCTGCAGGGTTATCATGATCTATTCAAATAGCCGTGTCCTCGGTTATGGACTTGTTGGATGCTTACGTGGTACATAGACAACTTAAAGTGCACACTCTAAAATGCTCAAGACAAGTGTGAGTGCTATGGATGGCCTTCTCGTAAGAAGACGAGGATGAATCCATAGTGGTGTATTGATGTGGTGATTAGTGGACTCGTGTGCGCTGCCTCACCTCAAAGAAGTTTCTCGTTGTTGTAGAACAGGATAGCCACTGAGTCAAAGCTGGCTTGCTGCAACTAAACTCCACATTACCTTCTTGATACAAAAGCATGTATGATAGGATCTGATGTAAGTCTTGCTGAGTACCTTTGTACTCACGTTTGCTTTATTTATGTTTTGCAGGTGAGACATCTGTCTCACTAGTAGTACCGCTTGGACTTTGACGAGTAGCTTGCACCTCAGCTACGATCTTGTGCCCTTGGGAGGGACTTGTAGATAGTCAGGCCTCTTAGCCTCTTCTTTTGTAGTTGTCTGTACCCAGACATGTAATGCTTCTGCCTGTTGCTTGTATGCTCTGAATGATGGGTCATGTGACCCCTGTTTGTATTTAATACTATGTGGCTCTTCTGGGCCTTTATCTATATGAGTTGCGTTATGTTGTGATGCCATGTTGTATAGTACATACTTGCATGTTATGCGTACGTGTGATGTGTATTGCTATGTGTGGGATCCCACAATCTAGTTGTTTATCCATGGCAGCCTCTCTTATGGGGAAATGTAGTATAGTGCTTCCTTGAGCCATAGTAGTCCGCTACAGCCCGGTTCACCGAAGTCCTGCTAGCCCAGCACTACTGCTCAAGACACTTGACTGGCCGGCATGTGTTTCACTTCGGTCCGGTGTCTGTCCCTTCAGGGAAATGTCACGCTGTGACATCTGGAGTCCTGTTAGCCCAGTGCTACAGCCCGGATTCACACGCTGCTGACCGAAATGCTCGATGTGAATCATGTATGCCTGTCCCCATAGGTTAGTGCTACTTTGGATTCACGACTAGCCATGTCGGCCCGGGTTCTCTATCATATGGATGCTAGCGACACAATCATATACGTGAGCCAAAAGGTGCAAACGGTCCCGGGCCAGGGTAAGGCGACACCCATGGAAATACCGTGCGTGAGGCCGCAAAGTGATATGAGGTGTTACCGGCTAGATCAATGTGACTTGGGATCGGGGTCCCAACATGGGGCGCAAGATAAAATGCCCAAATGGTCTTATTATGTATTTCGTTTCTCAATTGCTTGCTATTCATCCTATCAGTCCTAACCTGGATCTGAGCTTTCAAAATCCACTTTCTCGTCAAATGTTTATGCTTCACAATACTCTTGGTGAAGCATATCCCCCTAACTACACTGTAGGGTATGACACCAGCTGCTTCAGAATGCATTATTGATAGTGGATGCACTAACCACATGACTGGTGATCGAAGTCTTCTCATGGACTCAACCTTACGTCCACCTGACAAGAGTCATATCACATTTGCTTACACTGCTAAAAGCAAGGTATTGAGTCTAGGTAGAGTTGCAATCTCAAAGGATCAGCATATGGATAAAGTGATGCTTGTTGAATCCCTTGGTTTCAACTTAATGTCTGTCTCAATGCTTTGTGACTTGAACATGATTGTGATATTTGGAAAATATCATTGCCTTGTTCTAATGGAATCTGACAAGTCTCTAGTCTTTGAAGGGTACCGAAAAGGTGATATGTACATGGTAGATTTCTCAGCAGGACCACAGTTGGCAGTATGTCTTCTAGCAAAAGCTTCAGAGTGCTGGCTCTGGCATCGGAGGCTAGGGCATGCTGGCATGAGAAACTTGTACACTCTCACGAAGAAGAAGCATGTCGTAGGCATCGAGGGTGTCAAGTTCAAAAAGGATCATCTATGTGTTGCCTGTGAAGCCGGGAAGATGACTAGGGCCAAGCATCCTTAGAAGACAATCATGACGACATCACGTCCCTTCGAGCTGCTTCACATGGACCTATTCGTCCCTACTCATTACTCCACCCTTACTACCACTGCTTGTCTCTATGGCTTCGTTATTGTTGATGATTACTCTAGATATACCTGGGTGCATATAATTCTCTACAAGATTGAAGTGCAGGATGTCTTCAGAAGATTCGCAAATTGTGACATGACGAACTATGGCATCAAGATCAAGCACATAAGAAGTGACAATGGCACAGAGTTCAAGAATACTGGCCTCGACGCTTATCTTGATACATTGGGCATCACTCATGAATTCTCAGCTCCATACACACCTCAGCAGAATGGCATCATGCAGCGCAAGAACAGAACACTCATTGAGATGGCTCGGATGATGCTTGATGAGTACAAGACTCCAACGAAGTTCTGGCCTGAAGCCATTGATACTGCGTGACATGTCATCAACCGTGTTTATCTTCACAAGTTTCTAAAGAAGACATCATATGAACTACTGACTAGTAAGAAGCCAAATGTAAGCTACTTCAGAGTATTTGGTGCCAGGTGCTGGATCAACGATCCACACCACACCTCAAAATTTGCACCGAAAGCACATGAAGGTTTTATGCTTGGTTACGGAAAGGATTCGCACTCCTACAAAGTCTTCATCCTGTTTCGCTATAAAGTGGTTGAAACTATGGATGTGCGGTTCGATGAAACTAACGGCTCGCAAAGAGAGCACCTGCCAAATGTGCTAGATGAAGTCCCTCCTAGTGAATCAATCAAGCTTATGGGTACTAGAGAAATCATACCTTCAGAGGCACAGGCTGAAGAGGAACTTCTCATCTCTGCACCAAATCAACTTGAAGACTCTACTCAACATGAAGCCAATGATGAAGATGAAGACAATGATTAGCAAGAGCAAAATCTTCATCCAGTTCATCCTCGTGTTGCAAATGAAGTACAAATTGAGAAGATAATTGATAGCATCAATGCACCCGGTCCCCTTTTCAGTATCAAAACTAGCGGATCTCGGGTAGGGGGTCTCCAGCTGTGCGTCTAAGGCGGATGGTAACAGGAGGCAGGGGACACAATGTTTACCCAGGTTCGGGCCCTCTAGATGGAGGTAATACCCTACTTCCTGCTTGATTGGTCTTGATGATATGAGTATTACAAGAGTTGATCTACCACGAGATCAGAGAGCCTAAACCCTAGAAGCTAGCCTATGGTATGATTGTTGTTGTCCAATGGACTAAAACCCTCCAGTTTATATAGACACCGGAGGGGCTAGGGTTACACAAAGTCGGTTACAAGGGAGGAGATCTACATATCTGAATTGCCAAGCTTGGCTTCCATGCAAAGGAGAGTCCTATTTGGACACGGGGCAAAGTCTTCAATCTTGTATCTTCATAGTCCAACATTCCGGCCAAAGTATATAGTCCGGCTATCCGAGGACCCCCAATCCAGGACTCCCTCAGTAGCCCCTGAACCAGGCTTCAATGATGATGAGTACGGCACGCAGATTGTCTTCGGCATTGCAAGGCGGGTTCCTCCTCCAAATACTACATAGAAGATTTTGACCACAAGGATAGTGTCGAGCTCCGCAAAAAAAATTCCACATACCACTATAGAGAGTATAATATTTCCACAAATCTAATCTGCTGACAACTTTTCATAACGTGACATCACGCCCTGGCCTCGGTCATTATTCGAACCGTTTTTCCCAACCAGCCACTGCACGTGTTGCGAGGCGGTTTTATTGGCACGTCTTGTCTAAGCAGAGATCGTGTCCCCTTATCACAGGATTCTCATCAATATGGGTGTGGGTAACCCAATCGTGCTCATTAGTACGACTCCTCGATTTTAGGCAAGTTCCAAACGGCCACATGAAGGACGCTTGATATTCGCTCTCTTTATAAAGGGGCCAAAGCCTGTCCTTTTCTTATCGCGCTCAATCCCTCCCTTGCCCCACCCCGAGTTCCAACACCCAAGGCTCAAGGGAAGTGCTTCGGACCTTCAATCATGTCCGGATCCAACCTTCAGGTCCGGTGGATGGCTTCCTCCGTCACAGAGGAGGACATCAAGAAGCTAAGGGAGGCCAGGTATCTGACCGCCGAAATCTCGCACAGGCTGCCTGCCCGAGGACAGGTCATCTCCACTCCCAAACCCAACGAGAGTGTCGTATTTGTTTCCCACTTCCTCCGAGGGCTAGGTTTTAGTCTTGATCCCTTCGTCAGAGGGCTCATGTTCTATTATGGGCTCGACTTCCATGATTTAGCTCCAGATTCCATCCTTCACATCTCGTCGTTTATCATCATATGTGAGGCCTTCCTCCGCGTCACCCCACACTTCGGCTTATGGCTCAAGACCTTCAATGTGAAGCCGAAGATGATCGATGGGCGACACGCAGAATGCGGAGGTGCCACAATAAGCAAAGGCGTCGATGCCCCATGGCCAAAGGGTTCCTTCTCGAAGATATCTAACTTATGGCAACGGGAGTCGTTTTACATCAAAGCTCCCCGAAGTACTAAGTGGGTGGCTCCCCCCGCCTTCCGTCCGGGCCCCCCACCACAACTGGCTTCATGGGTCAACAAGGGGCTAGACTAGGGGCCGGTTAATGATGTGCCGACATTGCAAAGTCGCATCCGAGATCTCCTCAAGAGGGATGTCGGTCTCGTCAAAGTAATGCAAGTTATGCTAGTTCATCGGGTCCTGCCATGCCAATGTCGATCCCTCCGTATGTGGGAGTTCAACCCGGAAGGACCGCGAGCTATTCAGCAGTTCTTTGGCATGACGCTCGAAGACATGTATGGATTGTTCTTCGAATCACGAATAAAGTGTCCGGACACCACCGAGGATGCGGGTCTCAAGTGCAACCGTCCAGATACCCAGGTGAGTAATTCTGCGGCCGAACATGCTATCTTTTTATTTGTCACAACATCATTCTGAAAAATCGATCTTGGCCAGGACTGGATAAGAAAGGCAAAGATGATCAGGTGTTCGGCCCCCCTTCCCGAAGGCTCACCGGATCCTGTACTAGCCATGATGCTTGAGCACGCACTTTCTGAAGTGCCATCAGGGGAAGATAAAGGGAGGGATAAAGAAGCCGAAACCGGGCCTCACGCATTACTCGCCCAAACCGGGGGAATTAGTGTCTCCACGAAGGAGGAGGATCGGGGAGAAGAATCTAGAATCCCCTTCCCCCAAGGAAGGAAAAGGACCGTCTCTGACGACTTGGAAATGAAAGGTTCCAAACGAGGGAAGAAATCTTCGTCAGGAGGCACTGCCCCGGACGACGTCCTTACCGCACAGCGCCCTCAAGGGGGGCCAGCCCTCCACCGAGCTGTAAGTGAATCAAGAGTACTTTTGGTAAATATATCCTGCTTTATCTCCAAGGACAATAACTGAGACATATATCTTGCAGTCCGGCTCGTAGCCCTTCTCAGCAGAGTCCGTCTTCAGGGGATCTTCTTCCGAAGATAATGGAGAGCGAAACGCCTCCCCCTGCCTCCCCGCCTCATGGGACGGACGACCCTGAGGTGTCATCACAGAGGGTTTCTTCTGATCCGCCAAGGCCAAAAGGTAACCCTTCAGCCACCCGCAGTCTGGAATATTCGTCTCCCATGGAGAGCAACAAAAAGAGTCCAGGACTATCCGGTGGGCAACCGGACGCACTGATGAGCCTTTTGGAGAAAGCGGCTATTTCGGAGGAGCACCGTACTTTAATGAGTATGGTGGCTGAGAGGATCTCATCCGTCACAAGTGGGTTGCATGAAGCTTTTACGAGCCTGCTAAGAGGCTTTGAGGTACGCAAAGTAATATATATATAAATTGATGGTACCGCACACGCTAGGTGTGCACTATACAGATAGTAGCCCCTAAGACTCTGGTTGCTGCACGGGGGCAGCAAATAGAGGATCATAGTCCCAGGTAAATAATCATGCTGCTTTCATGTGCAGACGGCTGACGGTCCGGTGGTTGGCCGGACTGCTATGTTTGCCGATTTGAGCCGGCAACTTGATGCGGCAGATGCCGACATTGCGCTTGTGAACAAGCGGCTTGACGAGGCACAGGGTATGTATTTCGGGTGGTGAGCAAGTATTAAGAGGAGCATGATGCTAGTATCTAAAATACGTTTTGACTGCAGATAGAGCTGTTGCCGTGGAGACCCTTCGGGCGGAACTTGCCCAAGCCAAGGAACAAGATAGGAGAAGTGATGCGGCCTCCCTAAAGGCGGCCGAAGACTTAAGATCCGAACAGGCTGCTCATCGCAAGAGTGAAGATGAAGTAGCCAAGATGGCTGTTGAGCTGGAACATGCCGCCAGCCGATATGAGCTTCTTGAAAAGGAAAGCCAAGCTAGAGAGGCTGACCTGAAGAGAGCCATGGAGGCAGCCAAGGAAACCCGTTCTAAAATCAGAGAGGCGAAGAGGAGCTCCGTCAAGCCGGAGATATCATGGATGGGAAGCCCTTTTTGTTGCGGACGAAGTTCAGAGATCCGAAGTATCCCCCTATGGATCAATTATGGAGTGCTGTGGGCGCGTATGCGGACTTGGCAATGAGTGCTGCTGATGCGACTGCGTTTCTCAAAGATCAAGAATATCACGAAGTAGAGAAGTTGTTCTGGTCACAGTTCAGTGCTCCGACGTGTCCGCTGCTGTTAAATGGGCAAATGGCTGAGTGGGCTGAGCTCCATAGGTTTCCGGGCTTGCCATGAGGTCTGTCGTGGATCATCTTTGGCCAGAAGGGCCAAAGCCGAATAGTTATTTTGGTTTAGTGCAACAATTCCTTGGTGTTGTGCAGCATATCGATGTTGTAAAGAGGTCGGCGTGCATAGAGGGTGCGCGAATGGCTCTTGCCCATGTTAAGACATAATGGGCAGAGATGGGTGCCACCGCTATTGCAACCGAGGGTACGGCCGTAGGCCAGGTCTCGGCCGAGCACTATTTAGAAGAAGTCCTAGAAGGCGCTTGTTTAATAGAGGCTCGGTGCTCGAAGAATATTATGTTCGAGTGACATGTATCCCAATTGTAAAAACAATGCTATTTGGATTATAAAGGCTATGTTTATACTTTTTCCTGAAAGTATTATGATTCCTCCTGTGCGGCCGTTTTATGTTTGTATATAACCTGAAAGTTTGCAGTCGTCGGCTTCAGCCCCCACGCACATAATGCGGGGGTGTTCGGAAAAGCACGTATTCACACTTGATCCAACATCTTGGTCCATTAAAGAGGTGATAGCGTGGCGAACAAGGCAATCGGACTATATTGCTTTAACACTTTCACTTAGCCATCAGAGTTTGACAGTGGGGCTACTATATAGGCCCTGGTACCTCCGCGCTTATCCGAATACGGTGCGCGTACATACATGACCGGGAAACCGATCTGTCGGTGTCAAAACCGGCGGATCTCGGGTAGGGGGTCCCGAACTGTGCGTCGGTAATAGGAGGCAGGGGACACGATGTTTACCCAGGTTCGGGCCCTCCTGATAGAGGTAATACCCTACGTCCTGCTTGATTGTTCTTGATGATATGAGTATTACAAGAGTTGATCTACCACGAGATCAGAGAGGCTAAACCCTAGAAGCTAGCCTATGGTATGATTGTCTGTTTCTCTATCGACTAGCCTGGCCCTAGTTTATATAATGCACCAGATGTTGGGGAACGTAGCAATAATTCAAAATTTTCCTACGTGTCACCAAGATCTATCTATGGAGTCATCTAGCAACGAGGGAGGAGTGGATCTACATACCCTTGTAGATCACGCGCGGAAGCGTTCAAGAGAACGGGGTTGATGGAGTCGTACTCGTCGTGATCCAAATCACCGATGATCCTAGCGCCGAACGGACGGCACCTCCACGTTCAACACGCGTACGGAGCAGCGACGTCTCCTCCTTCTTGATCCAGAAAGGGGGGACGAGAGGTTGATGGAGATCCAACAACACGACGGCGTGGTGGTGGAAGTAGCGGGATTCCAACAGGGCTTCGCCAAGCGCTGCGGGAGGAGGGAGAGGTTGATGGGAGGGAGAGGGAGGCGCCAGGGCTTTAGATTGGATTTCCCTCCCTTTCCCCCACTATATATAGGGCCAAGGGAGAGGGGGAGGGCGCAGCCTTGCCCCTTCCTCCAAGGAAGGGTGCGGCCAAGGGGGGGGAGGAGTCCATCCTCCCCAAGGCACCTCGGAGGTGCCTTCCCCCTTTAGGACTCTTCCTTTCCCCTCTTCTCTTGGCGCATGGGCCTCTTGGGGCTGGTGACCTTGGCCCATATGGGCCAAGGAGCACCCCCTACAGCCCATGTGGCCCCCCGGGGCAGGTGGCCCCACCCGGTGGACCCCCGGGACCCTTCCGGTGCTCCCGGTACAATACCGGTGACCCCGAAACTTGTCCTGATGGCTGAAATAGCACTTCCTATATATAATTCTTTACCTCTGGACCATTCCGGAACTCCTCGTGACGTCTGGGATCTCATCCGGGACTCCGAACAACTTTTGGGTTACCGCATACTAATATCTCTATAACCCTAGCGTCACCGAACCTTAAGTGTGTAGACCCTACGGGTTCGGGAGACATGCAGACATGACCGAGATGACTCTCCAGTCAATAACCAACAGCGGGATCTGGATACCCATGTTGGCTCCCACATGTTCCACGATGATCTCATCGGATGAACCACGATGTCAAGGACTTAATCAATCCCGTATACAATTCCCTTTGTCTATCGGTACGACACTTGCCCGAGATTCGATCGTCGGTATCCCGATACCTTGTTCAATCTCGTTACTAGCAAGTCTCTTTACTCGTTCCGTAACACATCATCCCGTGATCAACTCCTTGATCACATTGTGCACATTATGATGATGTCCTACCGAGTGGGCCCAGAGATACCTCTCCGTCACACGGAGTGACAAATCCCAGTCTTGATTCGTACCAACCCAACAGACACTTTCGGAGATACCCGTAGTGTACCTTTATAGCCACCCAGTTACGTTGTGATGTTTGGCACACCCAAAGCATTCCTACGGTATCCGGGAGTTGCACAATCTCATGGTCTAAGGAAATGATACTTGACATTAGAAAAGCTTTAGCATACGAACTACACGATCTAGTGCTATGCTTAGGATTGGGTCTTGTCCATCACATCATTCTCCTAATGATGTGATCCCGTTATCAACGACATCCAATGTCCATGGTCAGGAAACCGTAACCATCTATTGATCAACGAGCTAGTCAACTAGAGGCTTACTAGGGACATGGTGTTGTCTATGTATCCACACATGTATCTGAGTTTCCTATCAATACAATTATAGCATGGATAATAAACGATTATCATGAACAAGGAAATATAATAATAACTAATTTATTATTGCCTCTAGGGCATATTTCCAACAGTCTCCCACTTGCACTAGAGTCAATAATCTAGTTCACATCGCCATGTGATTAACACTCACTGAGGGTTTGATCATGTTGCTTGTGAGAGAGGTTTAGTCAACGGGTCTGAACCTTTCAGATCCGTGTGTGCTTTACAAATTTATGTCATCTCTAGATGCAGCTACCACGCTCTATTTGGAGCCATTTCAAATAACTGTTCTACTTGGAGTTATTCTAAATTGTTGTCCATTATACGTATCCGGTATCTCTACTCAGAGCTATCCGGATAGGTGTTAAGCTTGCATCGACGTAATCTTTACGTCGAACTCTTTTACCACCTCCATAATCGAGAAAATTCCTTAGTCCACTAGTTACTAAGGATAACTTTGACCGCTGTCCTGTGATCCATTCTTGGATCACTCTTGTACCCCTTGACTGACTCATTGGCAAGGCACACTTCAGGTGCGGTACACAGCATAGCATACTATAGAGCCTATGTCTTAAGCATAGGGGACGACCTTCGTCCTTTCTCTCTATTCTACCGTGGTCGAGCTTTAAGTCTTAACTTCATACCTTACAACTCAGGCAAGAACTCCTTCTTTGACTGATCCATCTCGAACACCTTCAAGATCATGTCAAGGTATGTGCTCATTTGAAAGTACCATTAAGCGTTTTGATCTATCCTTATAGATCTTGATGCTCAATGTTCAAGTAGCTTAATCCAGGCTTTCCATTGAAAAACACTTTCAAATAACCCTATATGCTTTCCAGAAATCCTACGTCATTTCTGATCCATAATATGTCAACAACATATACTCATCAGAAATTCTATAGTGCTCCCACTCACTTCTTTGGAAATACAAGTTTCTCATAAACTTTGTATAAACCCAAAATCTTTGATCATCTCATCAAAGCGTACATTCCAACTCCGAGATGCTTACTCCAGTCCTTAGAAGGATTGCTGGAGCTTTGCATACTTATTAGCATCTTTCAGGATTGACAAAACCTTCCGGTTGTATCACATACAACCTTTCCTCAAGAAAATCGTCGAGGAAACAATGTTTTGACATCCTATCTGCAAGATTTCATAAATAATGCAGTAATCGCTAATATAATTCCAATAGACTCTTAGCATCGCTACGAGTGAGAAAGTCTCATCGTAGTCAACTCCTTGAACTTGTCGGAAAACATCTTAACGACAAGTCGAGCATTCTTAATGGTAATACTTACCATCATTGTCCGTCTTCCTTTTAAAATCCATCTGCACTCAACAGCCTTACGACCATCGAGCTGTTCTGCCAAAGTCTACACTTTGTTTTCATAAATGGATCCTCTCTCGGATTATATGGCCTCGAGCCATTTTGGAATCCAGGCCCACCATCGCTTCTCCATAGCTCGTAGGTTCATTGTTGTCTAGCAACATGACTTCCAAGACAGGATTACGTACCACTCTGAAGTACTACGCATCCTTGTCATCCTACGAGGTTTGGTAGTGACTTGATATGAAGTTTCATGATCACTATCACAAGCTTCCACTTCAATTGGTGTAGGTGCCACAGGAACAACTTCCTGTGCCCTGCCACACACTAGTTGAAGAGACGGTTCAATAACCTCATCAAGTCTCCACCATCCTCCCACTCAATTCTTTCGAGAGAAACTTTTCCTCGAGAAAGGACCCGATTCTAGAAACAATCCCTTATTGCTTTCGGATCTGAGACAGGAGGTATACCCAACTGTTTTGGGTGTCCTATGAAGATGCATTTATCCGCTTTGGGTTCGAGCTTATCAGCCTGAAACTTTTTCACATAAGCGTCGCAGCCCCAAACTTTTAAGAAATGACAGCTTAGGTTTCTCTAAACCATAGTTCATATGGTGTCATCTCATCGGAATTACATGGTGCCCTATTTAAAGTGAATGTGGTTGTCTCTAATGCCTAACCGATAAACTATCATGGTAATTCGATAAGAGACATCATGGTATGCATCATATCCAATAGGGTGCAGTTATGATGTTCGGACACACCATCATACTATGGTGTTCCAGGCTGTATCAGTTGTGAAACAATTTCCACAATGTCTTAATTCTGTGCCAAACTCGTAATTCAGATATTCATCTCTATGATCATATCATAGATATTTTATCCTCTTGTCACGACGATCTTTCAACTTCACCCTGAAATTACTTGAACCTTTCAATAATTCAGACTCGTGATTCATCAAGTAAATATAGTCAACATCTACTCAAATCATCTGTGAAGTAAGAACATAACGATATCCACTACATGCCTCAGCACTCATTGGATTGCACACATCAAAATGTATTACTTCCAACAAGTTGCTTTCTTGTTCCATTTTACTGAAAAAACGAGGCTTTCAGTCATCTTGCCCATGTGGTATGATTTGCATGTCTTAAGTGATTCAAAATCAAGTGAGTCCAAACGATCCATCTTCATGGAGTTTCTTCATGCATATACACCAATAGACATGGTTCGCATGTCTCAAACCTTTCAAAAACGAGTGAGCCCAAAGATCCATCAACATGGAGCTTCTTCATGCGTTTTATACCGATATGACTTAAGTGGCAGTGCCACAAGTAGGTGGTACTATCATTACTATCTTTTGGCATGAACATGTGTATCACTACGATCGAGATTCAATAAATCATTCATTTCAGGTGTAAAACCATTTGAAGGTATTATTCAAATAAACAGAGTAACCGTTATTCTCCTTAAATGAATAACCGTATTGCCATAGACATAATCCAATCAAGTCTATGCTCAACACAAACACCAATCTCGATGGTAGAGGGAGCGTGCGATGCTTGATCATATCAACATTGGAAACACTTCCAACACATATCGTCAGCTCACCTTTAGCTAGTCTCTGTTTATTCCGTAGCTTTTATTTCGAGTTACTAACACTTAGCAACCGAACCGGTATCTAATACCTTGGTGCTACTAGGAGTACTAGTAAAGTACACATCAACACAATGTATATCCAATATACTTCTATCGACCTTGCCAGCCTTCTCATCTACCAAGTATCTAGGGTAATTCTGCTCCAGTGGCTGGTCCCCTTATTACAGAAGCACTCAGTCTCGGGTTTGGGTTCAACCTTGGGTTTCTTCACTAGAGCAGCAGCTGAATTGCCGTTTCATGAAGTATCCCTTTGTTCCCTTGCCCTTCTTGAAACTAGTGGTTTCACCAACCATCAACAATTGATGCTCCTTCTTGATTTCTATTTTCGCGGTGTCAAACATCGCGAATATCTCAAGGATCATCATATATGTCCCTGATATATCATAGTTCATCACGAAGCTCTAGCAGCTTGGTGGTAATGACTTCGGAGAAACACCACTTTCTCATCTGGAAGATCAACTCCCACTCGATTCAAATGATTGTTGTACTCAGACAATCTGAGCACAAGCTCAACAATTGAGCTTTTCTCCCTTAGTTTGCAGGCTAACAAAATCATCGGAGGTCTTATACCTCTTGATGTGGGCACGAGCCTGAAATCCCAATTTCAGCTCTCGAAACATCTTATATGTTTCGCAACGTTTCAAAACCGTCTTCGATGCCTCAATTCTAAACCGTTTAACTGAACTATCACGTAGTTATCAAAATGTGTATGTCAGATGTTCGCAACATCCACGGACGACGTTCGAGGTTCAGCACACCGAGCGGTGCATTAAGGACATAAGCCTTCTATGAAGCAATGAGGACAATCCTCAGTTTACGGACCTAGTCCGCAAAATTACTACTATCAACTTTCAACTAAATTTTCTCTAGGAACATATCTAAACAGTAGAACTGAAGCGCGAGCTACGACATAATTTGCGAAGACCTTTTGACTATGTTCAGGATAATTAAGTTCATCTTATGAACTCCCACTCAGATAGACATCCCTCTAGTCATCTAAGTGATTACATGATCCGAGTCAACTAGGCCGTGTCCGATCATCACGTGAGACGGACTAGTCAACGTCGGTGAACATCTTCATGTTGATCGTATCTACCATACGACTCATGCTCGACCTTTCGGTCTCTTGTGTTCCGAGGCCATGTCTGTACATGCTAGGCTCGTCAAGTTAACCCTAAGTGTTTTGCATGTGTAAAACTGTCTTACACCCGTTGTATGTGAACGTAAGGATCTATCACACCCGATCATCACGTGGTGCTTCGAAACGACGAACTTTAGCAACGGTGCACAGTTAGGGGAGAACACATTCTTGAAATTGTAATGAGGGATCATCTTATTTACTACCGTCGTTCTAAGTAAACAAGATGCAAAAACATGATAAACATCACATGCAATCAAATAGTAGTGACATGATATGGCCAATATCATATAGCTCCTTTGATCTCCATCTTGGGGCTCCATGATCATCTTGTCACCGGCATGACACCATGATATCCATCATCATGATCTCCATCATCGTGTCTTCTTGAAGTTGTCTCGTCATCTATTACTTCTACTACTATGGCTAACGCTTTAGCAATAAAGTAAAGTAATTACATGACGTTTAAGTTGACACGCAGGTCATAAATAAATTAAGACAACTCCTATGGCTCCTGCCGGTTGTCATACTCATCGACATGCAAGTCGTGATTCCTATTACAAGAACATGATCATCTCATACATCACATATATCATTCATCACATCCTTTGGCCATATCACATCACATAGCATACCCTGCAAAAACAAGTTAGACGTCCTCTAATTGTTGTTTGCATGTTTTACGTGGCTGCTATGGGTTTCTAGCAAGAACGTTTCTTACCTACGCAAAAACCACAACGTGATATGCCAATTGCTATTTACCCTTCATAAGGACCCTTTTCATCGAATCCGATCCGACTAAAGTAGGAGAGACAGACACCCGCTAGCCACCTTATGCATCTAGTGCATGTCAGTCGGTGGAACCAGTCTCACGTAAGAGTACGTGTAAGGTCGGTCCGGGCCGCTTCATCCCACGATGCCGCCGAATCAAGATAAGACTAGTAACGGCAAGCATATTGAACAAAATCAACGCCCACAACTACTTTGTGTTCTACTCGTGCATAGAAACTACGCATAGACCTAGCTCATGATGCCACTGTTGGGGAACGTAGCAATAATTCAAAATTTTCCTACGTGTCACCAAGATCTATCTATGGAGTCATCTAGCAACGAGGGAGGAGTGGATCTACATACCCTTGTAGATCGCGCGTGGAAGCGTTCAAGAGAACGGGGTTGATGGAGTCGTACTCGTCGTGATCCAAATCACCGATGATCCTAGCGCCGAACGGACGACACCTCCGCGTTCAACACACGTACGGAGCAGCGAAGTCTCCTCCTTCTTGATCCAGCAAGGGGGGAGGAGAGGTTGATGGAGATCCAACAACACGACAGCGTGGTGGTGGAAGTAGCGGGATTCCAACAGGGCTTCGCCAAGCGCTGCGGGAGGAGGGAGAGGTTGATGGGAGGGAGAGGGAGGCGCCAGGGATTTAGATTGGATTGCCCTCCCTTTCCCCCACTATATATAGGGACAAGGGAGAGGGGGAGGGTGCAGCCTTGCCCCTTCCTCCAAGGAAGGGTGCGGCCAAGGGGGGGAAGGAGTCCATCCTCCCCAAGGCACCTCGGAGGTGCCTTCCCCCTTTAGGACTCTTCCTTTCCCCTCTTCTCTTGGCGCATGGGCCTCTTGGGGCTGGTGCCCTTGGCCCATATGGGCCAAGGCGCACCCCCTACAGCCCATGTGGCCCCCCGGGGCAGGTGGCCCCACCCGGTGGACCCCCGGGACCCTTCCGGTGGTCCCGGTACAATACCGGTGACCCCGAAACTTGTCCTGATGGCCGAAATAGCACTTCCTATATATAATTCTTTACCTCCGGACCATTCCGGAACTCCTCGTGACGTCCAGGATCTCATCCGGGACTCCGAACAACTTTCGGGTTACCGCATACTAATATCTCTATAACCCTAGCATCACCGAACCTTAAGTGTGTAGACCCTACGAGTTCGGGAGACATGCAGACATGACCGACATGACTCTCCGGTCAATAACCAACAGCGGGATCTGGATACCCATGTTGGCTCCCACATGTTCCACGATGATCTCATTGAATGAACCACGATGTCAAGGACTTAATCAATCCCGTATACAATTCCCTTTGTCTATCGGTACGACACTTGCCCGAGATTCGATCGTCGGTATCCCGATACCTTGTTCAATCTCGTTACCGGCAAGTCTCTTTACTCGTTCCGTAACACATCATCCCGTGATCAACTCCTTGATCACATTGTGCACATTATGATGATGTCCTACCGAGTGGGCCCAAAGATACCTCTCCGTCACACGGAGTGACAAATCCCAGTCTTGATTCATGCCAACCCAACAGACACTTTGGGAGATACCCGTAGTGTACCTTTATAGCCAGCCAGTTACGTTGTGACGTTTGGCACACCCAAAGCATTCCTACGGTATCCAGGAGTTGCACAATCTCATGGTCTAAGGAAATGATACTTGACATTAGAAAAGCTTTAGCATACGAACTACACGATCTAGTGCTATGCTTAGGATTGGGTCTTGTCCATCACATCATTCTCCTAATGATGTGATCCCGTTATCAACGACATCCAATGTCCATGGTCAGGAAACCGTAACCATCTATTGATCAACGAGCTAGTCAACTAGAGGCTTACTAGGGACATGGTGTTGTCTATGTATCCACACATGTATCTGAGTTTCCTATCAATACAATTATAGCATGGATAATAAACGATTATCATGAACAAGGAAATATAATAATAACTAATTTATTATTGCCTCTAGGGCATATTTCCAACACCAGAGGCCTAGGATAACAAGAGTCCTAGCCAAATACGTTGGTGGGGGAGGAGTCCTTGTCTTGACCACCAAGTCTTGTGGAATCTTCCTTGTATGCAGCACCTGTCCGAACTGGCCCATGAGTATACGGCCATGGGGGTCCTCGGCCCAATCTAACTGACCGGGTGACGACGTGGTGAGTACCCCCTGGTCTAGGACACCGTCAGTAGCCCCCTGAACCGGTCTTCCAGTTGGGGACACTCCTCGATTCTTCTGAATTGTTCTTCATCTTCGGTCGTCAGTCTTTAAAACTGGTTCAACAAATCTTCTTCGATCTTGAGGATCACCAACGTGCATCCGAAGAGTTTACACAACGGGTATCCGAGGAGTCCCTTTAAGTTTCCGGCCTTTATCAATGCCTTGTTATTTTTTGCCACACCTGGGGTTTGAAGTTGTTCCCGGGCGGCAGCATCCTCTTGCGTCCGAGCTCCAACGCCGGACTATATTTGTGGTATCTTTTGCAGACGAGCACCAATGCCGGACCGCTTCCGAGCTCCAACACCGGAATGTATCCGAGCTACAACGCCGGACTATGTCCAAGATCCAACACTGGACTATATCCGAGCTCCAACACCAGACTATATCCAAGGTGTCATGAATCACCTTGGTTCAAAAAAGTTGAAGGAGTTTAGCCAAGCTTAATGCCGGAAATGCCCTCTATGGAGCCAGCCACTAGCGCCCAAGCTTTATGTCGGACTGCTTCCAAGGTGGTGCACCACCCCGACTGCGGGCCGATTTTTTGTCAATATTTTTGATTGGTGCAATTTATTCACTGCCGAGATATATAGCTAGTAGCCCTCAAGGTGTGTATCGGTCTAAAACCCGAGATGCACCTCAAGGATGACATAAGACCACTGATCCCAGTAGCCGCTGAGACTCAGGTTGATTTGCAAAATTGGCCTGAGGATCAAGTCCTAGCTCGACAGAATACTTCGGGACACAAAAAGCGGCATGCTCAGTCCTCGAGACTCAGGTTGGGTGCGGCCGACCAACCTGAGGATCAAAATCTACTCGGAAACTGTATTGCACTTAAAATTTTATGCATTGGACAGGCAATGCGGTAGCCCCCGAGACACTGGTCGGGTGGTAACACCAGATCAGGGGATCGATGTGCCCCTTTAATATTTGTAAATAATAAGCCCGAAGCCCAGTAGCCCCCAAGCCTTAATGCGGGCACGGGTGGCCGAATTAAGGAACGATATCCATAGTAAAATCACAAATTATGTGTAATGAATCTATGTATCCAAGTACTTTACGTCATTAATGCTCAGATCCGCATTGTACAAAACTTTGTTGACCGACCATCACCTTCCACCGTCTCGGCCAGTAGCCGAGGAGTGTTTGTCCTACTTTATAAAGCCTTTATGAGGGAAAAGATTTATGACAAATAAGGCAATCTGGCCATACGGTTTTATAAACAAAGGTACACAGAGATATGTTATATTACTGTTTAACATACGAAATGTCTTCCAAATAAAATAGTCCTGCTATCGGTTCCTTTCTTAGGGTTGTCATGCTAAGCATGATCATGAAACCTCGGCTCTAATGTAAGAGCAAATTATTGAGAATTTAGTTTGGGAGGCCAGTTACTAGCCCCCGGTAGTGTTCGGCGACAGTCGAGGTCAAGCCATAAACACTTCGGCCAATGTTATGAATGGTCCATCATTTAACACAGTCATCGGATCGCTGACCAGTTTACGCTTATTTGTGACAGTCAGTTTTTGGCTTTCTCCACTAAGGTGCTTAACCATGTGAGCTGGAAGCACAATCGCAGTGGTTCTCCCTTTGCACACCTAGCCTAACAAAGCGGAACGTAGGAGGCAAGCGCAGGAGCCGGGCAACCCAACTATTGACCGAAGACACAATTCGAAACCGATGCATATATAGCAATATCCGAGAATGTTTTTGCCGAATCTCTAAAGGTGTCCGGCGTTGCACTACGAGACTTATGCTGAAAACACACAAATAGTTTAAAAGTTCCAAAAGCTTGGAAAACCAAAAAACGTCAGCAAAAACATGACGTCCGAACAAGATCAAGTGTTCGATGCCAATCCAAAAATTGGAAGAGAAAAAAAATTGTGCTTCTGTCGTGTTTTGACAACGACCAAGAAGAAAACACATTTACAGCTCATATATAAATTTTAAGAGCCCCCAAGTGACTTGGGTAAAAGTGTTTTATATATAATGATTGTATGTACCAAAGTACTTATATCATATATGTGTTCACCCGAACTTTGAACGCGTCTTAACCGACCGTCGGCTTCTTCCTCTTCGGCCAAGGGCCGAAAAGTGTCATGTACTCTGCCTGTCGAGAGTATCGACGGTGTTTCTGATAACCAGGCAATTACGCCATAAGGCTGTAACAGACAAAGCGCGCTCAGGGAACTTATGCTATATTACTAACAAAGTGTAAGAAGCATCTTCGAAGAAAATAGTACCCCCACCTATACCTTTCTTCGGTGCTCATTATTACTATGAGACTTGTGCAATAGATTTTTTGTACTCATGATGTCAGAGCTCGGATGACCCGGTCATGACAATCGCAGAGGTGCTCCCTTTACTCCCTAGCCGAACTATCAGGAACCGTCGGATTTCGGATTCCGGCAGACCCTTGAGGTTCGAACACTGGGGTGCGCGCGGAGATTTCTCCTTCTACCTACCTGCACCCCTCCGCCTCGCTGAGATCTAAGCTATGGAAAGAACAGCACAAGAGACACAGGGTTTATACTGGTTTGGGCCACCGTTGTGGTGTAACACCCTACTCCAGTGTGTGGTGTGGTGGATTGCCTCTTGGGCTAATGATGATGAGCAATACAAGGAAGGACAGCATCGCGAGGGTCTGCTCTTGGCTGTGGGGATGAACTGCTAGGAGGAGTTCAGTCACCCTTCTCTCTCTCTCTTCTCGATTGCGACCCTAGCTAGTTTCTGGGTTGGCCGATTCTGGATCCTCTCTCTGATTTCCGATCCCTTCACCCTGTGGGTGGCTAGTCCTATTTATAGGCAAAGGCCCTGGGCCTCTTCCCAAATATTGAGCGGGAAGGGCGCCAACAATTGGCCATTTTGAAGGGGAACATCTGGTACACTTATCCTGACTAAAGTTGGTCCTCGCCTGCCAAAGGCTCTGGTGGTGACGCTGGCTTGGGCTCCACAGTGACTTCCTTCCTGCCGTTGGACTGGTCTTGGTCTCGTTGCACCGAAATGGGTGCCTTTGCTTGATGCTCTCGCCTGCACTTGCTCCCTTTGCACCAAAGAGGAAAGGAGGACACTGCGTGGGCTGGCGCCCGCCTGGCGCCCTTGGTCGTCATGGCTTGCGTCACGGGCACCTCGTGAGGTACCCCGCCTTGATCTCTCCGCCTCCTCGTGAGCCAGCCTGATGTGGTCGTGCCTGAGGAAGCTCCGTGTCGTCCGCCCCATGAGGCTTGGCCCCTCGCGAGGGTCTTGGGGTTATGTTGATGAAGATGGGCCGTGCTGGGCCCTCTTTGAGCCACGCCGCAGGCCGCAGGCAGGCAAGTCTGGGGACCCCCGTTCCCAGAACGCCGACAGTAGCCCCCGGGCCCAAGGCGCGCCCGGACTTGGCCGAGCAGGGAGGCGAAAGGGCAAGGGCGAAGCGCCACGGGCCCTAACAGCCTGCAGCCTTGGGCGCCGCGTGGCGGTTGATTAGACGTGGGCACCTCCACTTCTCCATGGCGCCTCGGCAACTGCACGGGTCGGACAAGTCCCTGCATGCAAAGCGGGTCATGATTACCTACTATCGTGGAGGTCGGCGATTGGCCTTCGCCGGTCATAAGTACGGAACGGTGCGTGCCCTTCCAGTCCATCCCTCCTTGCTTCTCCTTCTTCCCGGTCCTTGCTCCGTCTTGCTGCGATGGCTCCGATCCGCCGGTTCTCGTCGACAGAGAAGGGAAAGGCTCCCCGAGAGGAACCAGACCCGCTCCCGCCGAAGAAACGGCTCGCCCTCCGCGGCCGGGACGAGGGGGCCCATCAGGTGGTGTCAAGGCCCTAGTGCGAGCGGGCACCGCTGGGGTGCCCGCTTCCCTTGTACGCCCACATCGAGGGCCCTGAAGGAGTTGATGCCGATCGCCACGGGCGGCGCCGCCATCGGCACCGACGGGTCACGAAGGTGTGGGTCGTCCCCCCTGGGGTCCACACCGAGGGCTCCTCCCGAGAGTTCGTGCTCCGCGCCGCCATGCCTCCTCAGTCTTGGATTCGCCTTCCTCCCTTCTTCGCCTCCATCATCCCGCAGGGAGAACTCCTGGAGCTTTGGCTGCAGCACGCCGGCTGCAGCACCCTCGCGACCGAAGCAGAGGTCGCGGTCGTTGCTCCGGGCGAAGTCTTCATGACTCGAGGCTGGAGCGAGATCGCCCGGGTTTGCAGGACAAGAGGCACCTTCGCGATCCACTTGAAGTACGACGGTGCTTCGGTGATGTTCTTCAAGGTCTTCGATGCGAACAGGCGCCGGCTGGAGTGCTGCCCCGGGAGAGCTGGTCGGGACCCTGCTACGGCAAGGACTGGGCCCGCCGACCGCTCCCTTGGCGGCTCCTCAGGCGGCGGAGGCGTCGGAAGTTCCAGCGACTCCGGCGAGCTCTTCGCGACTCCGGAGACGAGCGACGACAGCTACGAGCCCCCGAGCCGGTGCCGCTCCTGGAGCAGGGCGGGCTCGTCAGGCCGTCGCCGACTCTGATCTGGATGGAGTTGGCGCCGGTGCTTGATAGCCCACTGTTGATGATGGCGTCTTTTGCAGGGGCGCGTCAAGTTAGCGTCCCTTTAGGATCTATCCCCTGCGAGGAATCAAAGACGTGTTCCGTGGGGGCTTGTAAGGTGCTTGTGATCCTGTTTTGTTAATATAACCCTTGTCGTAGAACTATGCGAGTTGCTCATTCCGTTTTAGCTCAATTCTCCCTTTCGAACCTCACGAGGGCTTGGTGCTCTGCGCCAACAGGTCCCAGTCCCAAGGCGGCTTCAGCCATCGCTGGTATGCCAGGTCGCGATGCCGTGGTCAAGGCCAGGAGGTGAGCGACCTGGGGTCCGGTAATAGCCCCTGAGTCACGATGCTCAGGAGATCCCCTTTGGCGCTCAAGCAGCCATTGTTCGGTGAGAAAGGGGAGCGGTGTCGCTAACACGGGATTGCATTAGGTGCGGGGATGGTGCCACGGTAGCTGGTGCTTCCGGATGGTGACTTATCTCGAGAATCAGGGGCCATTCTTTGGTGTGTCGTCGGGTCCGTGCATCGGCAGGCGTGATGTTGCTCAGCGAGGTCCTCGCGTGTCCCTCCCCTCTCGCCTTTGCTCCCCTTTTTGCTCTACATCCTCGGGTCCCGGCCCTCGAGCGAGTCTTAGCCGTCACTGGTATGCCAGGTCGCGATGCCGTGGACAAGGCCAGAGGGTGAGGGCTGGAGAGCCAGTAGGAGCCCTAAGTCGCGATGCTCAGGCACCCCCCCCCTTTAACGTGCAAGCGGTTCGCGCGGATGAGAGTGAAGGAGACACCGCAAGGTCCTCGCCTGATGCAACTCCTTTAGGAGATCCTTTAGACCTATCATAGAAAGAACGAGGGGTTGCCATGACAATTGACAGTCAGCCGTTGGTTGCTTTCGAGGGGCGATGAGGCATTGAAGGCTTGACGAGGTGGCGCCATGCGGGGCTGCCGCGGCCAGAGCTCAGCCGTTCAGGTTTGTCGGCGTTGCAGGGACGGAACCATGCGCAAGCGTCGTGCCGTTTGGGAGCAGCTCCGTCAGTTGGCGTTAGTTGAGCGGGAAACTAGGTCAAACTCATTAGCCGCGAAGGAGTGGATTCATTCAAATAGATGCTGGGAAGGTGGACATCACTGGGTCAGTCCCGAGCGACTTGGGGATGATGCACCCCGAGGGGCGCCCCCAACAAAGTAAGCTAACAACATTAAATAAAAGGGATACATGCCACAGGGACGGACCCACGCGGCCTGGGAATAATGCTGCCCTGGGGGGCACTCCCAGCTGGAAGTGAAACTTGAAAGATGTCACCTGATGATGTTGAGGACGAAGGAGTGTTGGTGTAGCATACTCGGTGGGCTGCGGAAGCCGATCCTCACGAGCCCCCAGGCCTAGGGGCCTCGGGAGGCTCCGGAGGCGCTGGTGGTTCCTTGAGGACCATCTCCATCTCCGCCAGGGCTGTGGAACGCCTGGCCTCTTGAGCCTCCATGATGCCCCTCGTGAGGCGCTGGTACGTGGCAGTTGCGTTCGGCAAGCCGTAAGGCATGCGAACGTAGCTGTGGGGTGGACCTTCGCAGCGCCCCACTCACGAGGGCCAGAGGCGCTCCAGAGGGGCGACTCGATTGAGCCCTGGTATATCGATGCAGACGCGCAGCCCACCATCCTCGCCTGGATGGGGAGCCACAGCTGGTAGGCGGCGGCCGCCTCTCATGACTCTTGACTCATGTAGCTCCTGAATGGCCTTGCTAACGAACTCCTGAGGGTCTGGCTCTCCTTGCTTTAATCCTTCCTGAGGGAAACATGCTTCGAAACACGCCTCCATGTGGTGCCCAAGCGCCTCCCTCATGACCTTAGCCAGGTCGGTGGCCCTCCAGGGGAGAGCTCCCGAGCCTTGCCTGAGGAGGGCACCGGGCGCGCTTTCCTATGCGACGGAAGGAGGTTCCCCCTGGGCAGGCGCGGGCCCTAAGGGGCCTGCCTCCTAAGGGGCCGGGCCGGACAATGTCTTCTTCTTCTTGGGGGCGGTCTCGGGAAGCCTCCTGCTTCCGCGATCCGGGTCTTCCAATGAGGCGGCCTGAAAGGCTCGTTCCACGGAACACACCGCATCCTTCTCTTCACAGGGCACCGTGATGACTCCGCCACTTCGTGGAATCTTGAGGACGTTGTAGCCGTGGTGAGTTACGGCCATGAACTTGGCCAGCGCTGGTACTCTAGGATGGCGTTGTACGGCAGGCGAATGTGAGCGACGTCGAAGTCAATGAGCTCGGTGCGGTAGTTGTCGTGTGCCCCGAAGGTGACTGGGAGGCGGACCTTCCCAATCGGGACCGTTGAGCCGTCGGTGACTCCGGAGAAAGGCTTGGTCGGCTGAAGCTGGTTGTAGGGCACTTGGAGATTGTTGAATGTTTCCACGGACAGGACGTTGAGCCCTGCCCCGCCGTCGATGAGGGTCCTGGTGACCACCACGTTGCTGATGATTGGGGAACAAAGCATCGGGAGGACTCCAGCTGTAGCTCCACACTTGAGCTGATCTGCTGAGCTGAACATGATGGCGCACGCCGGCCACCTGAGAGGGCGCGTGGCTTCCAGCTTGGGGAGGACTGCATTCACTTCGCGGGCGAACTGCTTGAAGATGCGTTGAGAGGCTGGGGCTTGAGCCCCGCCCAGGATGCAGGCGACTGCGCGCGGCTCCTGGAAGCCCCCAGCCCCCTCGTCTTGATGGCGGTCCTCGTTTCTCCTTGGCTGCGGCGGTAGCGGAGGGAGGCCTGCGTTTCCTTGTGGGCGATCCTCGCGAGGCTGATCCCTCCAGTCTCCCTCGCGAGGAGGGTCTTGCCAGCGATCCTCGCGAGGTTGATCGCACCACCCTTGGCGCGGGCCGCGGTCTTCCCAGCGTCCTGCGTTCCTTCCTCCTCCTCGATCGTAGCCCCGGTTACCGCGGTCGGGGTGACGGCCGATTCTTCCTTCTCGCACGGCTCGGAGCTCTTGACATTCGTTGGTGTTGTGGGTGTGGAGGTCGTGGTACACACAGTACCGACTGCCCTGGGAGGTTCGGGCAGATCTCTGCCCCGCTAGGTGTCTGGTTCTGCCGCGAGCACGGCAGCCCCCTTGCGCTTCACATCCTTGGCCTTGGGCTTCTTCTCTTCTGGGTCTGCGGCAGGCAGCTCGAGGAGGGAGAGACGCCCTTCCTCAGCCCTGGCACACTTGGTTGCCAAGTTGAACAACTCCAAGGAAGTGCACAGGTCTTCATGCATCGCCAGCTCCTCCTTCAGCTTGACATCACGCACGCTGTCCGAGAAGGCTGAGATGATGGCCTCCTCGGTCACCTTGGGAATCTTGAGGCATGCATTGTTGAAGTGCTGGATGTACTTCTGCAGGGTCTCTCCGGGTTGTTGCTTGATGCGGTGCATGTCGCTCACGGCGGGTGGCCGGTCGCGAGTACCTTGGAAGTTGGCGATGAAGCGGGTGCGCATCTCGTCCCAAGAGGAGATCGTGCCTGGGACCAGGTTCAGGAGCCAGGTGTAGGCCCCGTCCTTGAGCGCCATGGGAAACCAGTTCGCCATGACCTTCTCATCTCCGTTGGCAGCTTCGATGCCCAGCTCATAGAGCTGGAGGAACTCCGCAGGGTCGGTCGTGCCATCGAAACGAGGAGGCAGGTCTGGCTTGAACTTGCCGGGCCACGCGACGCTGCGTAGCTCGGCGGTGAATGCACGGCAGCCTGCTGTGGCCATGGGAGGCCTTGGGTGACGAAGAGCTTGGTCTTGCATGCCCCCACGCGCTGCAGCTGGGAGCAGCGCGGGGTCTTGACGCGCGGGAGCAGGAGCATGGTCGCGACGTGCTGGAGCAGGGAGCGCCCGGGCAGCTTCTTGCAGGCGAGGGACTTCTTGGAAGCTCTGATCTTGCCGCGCTGGCACCTGACGGAGCGGGTTCTGCCCAGGGGCGACGCGCCTTGGAGCCATGGCGCCTTCTTGAGGAGGAGGCGGCCGGGGCGCCGACGGAGCTTCGTCGCCCGCGCGGGGCGGGGTGCGGTGCAGCAGAACGGACGGCGCAGGAGAGCCCCTGCGGCGCGGACGAGCTCGGCGACGCGATCGAGCCATTCTTCGTAGACGTCTTCGACGGGACGGTAGCGCAGGAGCTCGTTTGCCGCGATGAGCGGAGCTCGAGCCTCCATGGGTGCGCGGAGCGCGCGGGATGAAGAACCAGCTGGGGTGAGCGAGGGAGTAGCGGTGCGGCCGTCTTGCCGCACGGACGGATGCTGAGACGACGTTTGCTACTCGTCCCCCGCCGGGCCGGTGGCGGCGTTGACGGCAGGTGACGGGGAACGGCGAGGACGCCCGCCGACAGGAGCCGTCTGGGCGACACGGGAAGCGAGAGCGGCCCGGCACTCGGCGCGGGCGCGACGAGCATCAGACATGGACGCGATGGTCGGAGGAGAACGGGGTGGTGGGAGACGAATTCCGGCGCACCCCTAACTGGCGCGCCAAATGTCGGATTTCGGTTCCGGCAGACCCTTGAGGTTCGAACACTGGGGTGCGCGTGGAGATTTTGCCTTCTACCTACCTGCACCCCTCCGCCTCGCTGAGATCTAAGCTATGGAAAGAACAGCACAAGTGACACAGGGTTTATACTGGTTCGGGCCACCGTTGTGGTGTAACACCCTACTCCAGTGTGTGGTGTGGTGGATTGCCTCTTGGGCTAATGATGATGAGCAATACAAGGAAGAACAGCCTCGCGAGGGTCTGCTCTTGGCTGTGGGGATGAACTGCTAGGAGGAGTTCAGTCACCCTTCTCTCTCTCTCTCTTCTCGATTGCGACCCTAGCTAGTTTCTGGGTTGGCCGATTCCGGATCCTCTCTCTGATTTCTGATCACCCTGTGGGTGGCTAGTCCTATTTATAGGCAAAGGCCCTGGGCCTCTTCCCAAATACTGAGCGGGAAGGGCGCCAACAATTGGCCATTTTGAAGGGGAACATCTGGTACACTTATCCTGACTAAAGTTGGTCCTCGCCTGCCAAAGGCTCTGGTGGTGACGCTGGCTTGGGCTCCACAATGACTTCCTTCCTGTCGTTGGACTGGTCTTGGTCTCGTTGCACCGAAACGGGTGCCTTTGCTTGATGCTCTCGCCTGCGCTTACTCCCTTTGCACCAAAGAGGAAAGGAGGACACTGCGCAGGCTGGCGCCCGCCTGGCGCCCTTGGTCATCATGTCTTGCGTCACGTGCACCTCGTGAGGTACCCCGCCTTGATCTCTCTGCCTCCTCGCGAGCCAGCCTGATGTGGCCGTGCCTGAGGAAGCTCCGTGTCGTCCGCCCTGCGAGGCTTGGCCCCTCGCGAGGGTCTTGGGGTTGTGTTGATGAAGATGGGCCGTGCTGGGCCCCCTTTGAGCCACGCCGCAGGCCGCAGGCAGGCAAGTCTGGGGACCCCCATTCCCAGAACGCCGACAAGAACGTAGGGGTAAACACAGGAGCGAGGCAACCCAGCTTGCAAATTGCTTAGGTCAATATGGTGCATATTGTGGTGTAATACACGAACAAGGAACGAAGCCAAACAAGTATAATCATATGCAAGAGGAAAAGCTCCATCAAGGGAGCCCCCAAATAAATGGGGTATTTGAATATGCGAGTCACAAACAGAGTTATGACAAGGAACTTTGTCCCAAACAACTTTGTCCCGAAAAGTATAATGCTTGGTCGAACCGAACAAAATTTAAAACTGAAAGTTTTTGAGCATGAAAGCGACTTAGCTGGTTAATGTGCTCGATGTTGATGACGCAGGCCGAGATTGTGGCGGGACGAGATCCCAGCCCCCAAGCCGGTCCCGAGATGTCCGAGTAAAGAACTCGGCTTGATGAAGTGGTGACACAGCATAGTCGATGGGCGAGGTGAAAACCCTAGTCCGACCGCGGCGACGGAGCAGGCCGGCAGTGTGACGCCGAAGCCCCCAGCGTGTGTTAATGAAGTGATGACGAAGCCCCCAGTCAGCCGAGGTGACGTGGTACATCGGTACGCCGCGGTGACAGTGCTGCCCGGATTATCTACCTATGCACAAAAAATAGTGCAAGCCGGAGATAATAGGAATAATAAAAAAATTGTTGCATAATCAATAATTTAGGCAAAGTGAGTAATAAATGAAATATGGCCTGCGCACCGAACACTCGATGAGGTAGAGCTCTCTCGGCGATGCCGAAGTCCCTGAGGCAATCGAACACGTCGGTATGGCAACATGACCAACAAGGTGATCACGCGAGCCGATTTACGCCGATTAGGACGACGGCGTCGGCTTGCCGAAGAGACCACGTGACGCAGTCAAAGTCGATCACCTACACACATAAAATAGTGCAGTCCAAAAAGGATAATTGCTTTTCGCAAAAATAATTTATTGAAAAAGATGTGGCCTGGCGTCGAAGTCATGTCGATGGAGGGTGTCGGCGTGACGCGGTGAAGGCGTGGCCAAGCCCGAATTCGCAGGCCGGTCTGAGTTCCAGATGCGGCATTCGCCGAACTGTATATGAAAACTGACCGAACCACCACGCGGCCGTTCTTAATGCGGCCACCATTTGATAGACCTGTGCATAGATGATGAAACAAACCGGAGTAATAATTGCCTGGGAAAAATAAACTCAAGCAAGAAAAAAATACTAGGATTAATAGCACCTGGTTTATCTGTTGTAGCAATTTGGAGAAAGGTTACTCCCAAAATTCGGGCTTGATCTGCACACCCATTGCCTGATGGGTGATGAAGCGGTGGCATGGCGATGCTAGCAAAGGTTGGCTCGCCGAGAAAAAGCCCGTGGTCCAGCTAATGTGGTGAAGCTGGTCGGCTGGTGACGCCGAAGTCTCCGAAGTAAGTTGATGAAGAGATGGTGAAGCCCTTGCTCTTGCTGAGGAGACGGAGCATGTCGTTAAGGAGATGTTGCAGCTGCCGTGTCAGCCAAGGTGTTGAAGCAGTTCGGCGTGATGGACATCGGCTTGAAGAAGCAACAGTGCGGCCATGCTGACGCAGGTCGTAACTTGTGACGCGGTCAATGCCGGCTTGATGAAGTGACCATGCGGCGATGCCTGTATTCCCACTCCGTGTATTCCGTGGGGCGGCGATGTTGGTGATTTATCCTTGGTGATTTCGAACCCTTGTTCGCTCGCCGAGATGATGATCCGAAGTAGTTGAGCTCGGCTCAAAAGGCGATGACGTGTGTAGCGCAGGTCGGTAGCCGTGGAGTAGTATTGCCGGACTGGTTTGACACCAATATGATAGTGAAGATTACCTCAGAGGAGGCTTAAACTTTTATGGGCACATGTTTAAAAACAATGTACAACACCCTAGGAAAAAATTCCTTTAAGAAGGTTGTCCCATATCACGTTCATAAAGAAACATGAAGTCGGGTCGGATCCGTATTCGTGCAGAAAACAGACCCGAAAAATGATGCACTAATCAGAAGGTTCCCGGAGTTTGGATGGTCGGATCGAGCTGAAATTTTGAGGGGTGTTTTATATAGGAATTCCGCAGCCGATCAACGGTTGGATCTTCCAAAGGGCGTCCGAGCTAGGTGCTGGAGACCACGCCCTAAACTCGTCTAGATTCCCATCCAGATTTGACAGGGCTCTAGTATATCGTAGATTGCCGGAGATCCCTCCATCGAAACTCGATGAAATATTGCATGGTTGTTGTAGACTCAATTCTACACAATTCCACCAAAGGGATCGTCAAAGAGATGATCTAAGAGGTGGTGGCAGCGGATACAAGTTTGCTGTTCGGAAAAATAGCACGGTCGCCCGAGGGCATTGTTGACGTTGAGCCCCCGAGCTCCATGAATGACTCCACCATGATCTTGATAGAGATCAGAGTTGATGTTGATAAAGGCCCTCAACCGAACATGACGATCGGAGATGGAGCACGGTCCTCAGTTGAGCCAATGTGGCAAGTCGAGCCGGCGACGAAGATGCCGGCATCGCAGTTGACCTGCAGACGAGCCATCGATCCTTTTGCCGATCACACAGCAAAACTCTCAATGAAAGCACCAATGTCGGTGTCAAAACCGGCGGATCTCGGGTAGGGGGTCCCGAACTGTGCGTCTAAGGCGGATGGTAATAGGAGGCAGGGGACACGATGTTTACCCAGGTTCGGGCCCTCTTGATAGAGGTAATACCCTACGTCCTGCTTGATTGTTCTTGATGATATGAGTATTACAAGAGTTGATCTACCACGAGATCAGAGAGGCTAAACCCTAGAAGCTAGCTTATGGTATGATTGTCTGTTTCTCTATCGACTAGCCTGGCCTGGTTTATATAATGCACCAGAGGCCTAGGATAACAAGAGTCCTAGCCAAATATGCCGGTGGGGGAGGAGTCTTTGTCTTGACCACCAAGTCTTGTGGAATCTTCTTTGTATGCGGCACCTGTCCGAACTGGCCCATGAGTATATGGCCGTGGGGGTCCTCGGCCCAATCTAACTGACCGGGAGACGACGTGGTGAGTACCCCCTTGTCCAGGACACCGTCACGGTCCTTCGTTAATGCGGAGGAATCATGAAGATTCCGCTGAGTCATAGAGTGGTTGACTAGTCTCTTGCTTTATCATGACAGTCAGTTTTCGGCTTTCTCTACTGAGGTGCTCACCCAGATGAACCAGGGCACAAACGCAGTAGTTCTCCCGGTGCCACCTTGGCCGATAGAGTGGGACGTAAGGTAGCAAAACACGGGAGCCGGGCAAACCCTACATTTGACCAAAGACATGATTCGGAGCTGATGCATATAAGGCCAAACTCGCGACGTCGAACACTCCCTAAGGTATTCGGACTTTACAACATATACCGAGTTGAGCAAAGCCCTTGATAATGAACCCTAAATTTCCAGGTACGTGCATAAGTCTGATGTGGCGAAAATGCCAATAACGTCAGCATCCCTCTCGGTTGTGTTAAGTATCCGGAGGGCGTAAAGCAACAAGAGACATTGAGAAAGGTTAACGCAGGGTCTTAATCTAAAAAGAAACCTTTGAGCGGGGCCCTGCTGCACGTCTGCGCCTGTGTCTCCATTGTGCCGTGTCCTGGAAGGGTGTAGCACGATTGTCGTCTGCAAGAAAGAAAATCCCAGGTGAAAGCCTACGTGCGGAAAATTGGTTATTATTAATAGAACATTGAAATTCAATCTAAGTAAGGTCAAACCGAAGTATAGTCTTTTTTACATGAGGGAAGCCCCTAGCGCCACCTATGGGGTATATCCATCGACCCAATCTCGGGTTTATCTGAACTGTTATAGCGAGGGGTGCGCCGGACTCGTCTAGCCGTGTCCGCGGTCTTGACGATCGATCCTTTATTCTGGTTGGAGGGGTCATTTAGTGTTCAGCTGCGAAAGCCGCCGTACACTCCTTCGCATGTAAGGAACGCTCTGAGTGTCCGCTAACTGTGATGATGCCACGTGGACCGGGCATCTTAAGCTTAAGATAAGCGTAATGCGGTATTGCATTAAAATGAGCGAAGGTTGTTCTTTCGAGTAGTGCTTGATAGCCGCTTCGGAATGGAGCGATGTCGAAGGTTAATTCTTCGCTTCGGAAGTTGTCAGGAAAACCGAATACAACCTCTAGTACTATAGAGCCCGTGCAGCGGGCCTCTGGGCCTGGTACTACTCCTTTAAAGGTAGTATTGCTTTAGCTGATTCTTGTTGGGTCTATCCCCATTTTGCGGACTGTGTCTTGATATATCAGATTAAGACTACTGCCGCCGTCCATAAGGACTCGGGTGAGATGGTATCCGTCAATTATTGGGTCTAGTACCAAGGTAGCCGATCCTCCATGCTGGATACTAGTCGGGTGATCCCTGCGATCAAAAGTGATTGGGCAGGCCAACCAAGGGTTGAACTTGGGGGTAACGGGCTCTATGGTGCATATGTCTCAGAGCACGCGTGTGCTCCTCCTCTTCATTACATGAATCATGTTCACTGTTTTGACTTCTGGTGGGAATTTTTTCTGTCCCCAGTGTTTTGCTTTTGAGGCTTATCCTCGTCTTCACTTGGTGTCTCCCTCCCCTTGTGTTCGGCGTTTAGCTTGCCGGCCTGCTTAAAGACCCAGCATTCTCTGTTGGTGTGATTTGCAGGTTTATCGAAGGTGTCGTGAATCTGACATAATCTGTCCAGAATCTTGTTTAGGCTGGACGGTCCATCTTTGCTGCCCTTGAATGGCTTTTTCCGTTGACCGGGTCGAGAGCTCCTGAATCCGGCGTTTACCGCCGTGTTGTCTGGGCGGTCTTTGTTGCTTCGATGCTTGCTTTTATTGCGTCGTGATTTTCCATTGCCATCCCTGACTTCGGATGTGCTTGGGTCACTGGTGCCGCTGCGGGCCAGCCAGCTATCCTCGCCCGCGCAAAAGCGAGTCATAAGGCTTGTTAGGGCGGCCATTGTCCTTGGTTTTTCCTGGCCGAGGTGTCTGGCAAGCCATTCATCCCGGACGCTATGTTTGAGAGCCACTAAGGATTCCGCGTTCAAGAAATCGACAATTTGATTCTTCTTAGTGAGGAATCTGTTCCAAAGCTTTTGGGCTGACTCTCCGGGTTGCTGAATTATGTGACTTGAATTGTCTACATCCGGAGGTCAGACATAGGTCCCTTGACAATTAGCCCTGAAAGCGTCCTCGAGCTCTTCCCAACTTCCAATTGAGTTTTCGGGGAGGCTTTTCAACCAGTGCCTAGCTGGTCCTTTCAACTATAAGGGCAAGTATTTGATGGCATGGAGGTCATCTCCATGAGCCATGTGGATGTGAAGGATGAAGTCCTTAATCCAGACCCCAGGGTCTGTTGTTCCGTCGTATGACTCTATGTTCACGGATTTGAAGCCTTCTGGGAATTCATGGTCCAGTACCTCATCGGTGAAGCATAGGGGGTGCGCGGCACCCCTGTATTTGGGTGTGTCTGACGGTTGTATTGTTCGATTTTGATTCCGAACTATTGTTCTGTCAGTGTAGTCATTTGGGCGGCGATGATTCTGTGTCGGAACGCGCTTCCTAGGTCCGTAAATGGACCTGGTCAAACCGGATTTTTTGTGTAGGCCCTCATGTAGGTCATGTGCTGACTTGTGTACGTCATCGTTAGCCGCCCTGTCGGGACCACGGGGTGGCTGGTCCGGTTGATCGGCCGTTTTATTTTCCGGCTGAGTGGGCTCTAAGGCCTCACCGTCGAATTCAGGAAACAGCTTGCGCTTTGGATAACTTTTTGTGTGGCGACTACTGCCGTACTTTTCTTCCGTGTCAAGCACTTTATTCCATCTATTGTTGAGCGTATTCTGCACGGTCTTAAGCCTTTGCTTCTGCTTCTTCAGACTCCACGCGGTTTCAATGAGCCTTTTATGAATGTTCTCTTGTTCCAAGTGTCTTTCAGGGATGATGTGTGCATCGTCGTCCGGACTATTCATGTCTCCGGAGATAGGTTGATGAGTTTTACCCTCGGGGTGGTCGTGACCTGACAGCTGCTCCGTACTATGTTCGTCGTCCACTGGTTCACCCTGCTCCACCGCTGGGTTCATGTGGTCGTTGTCTCCTTTGGGGTCGACCGGGGTGTTACTCTTTCTTGCACTATTATCGTTGTTTTGGCCGGGGCGGGATTTGGAGCAGCGCTTACGCCATCGCTTTGGTTGCTTCTCGTGGGAATTGTCCTTCACTGCTTCCTCCTGTTCCTCATTATCATTTTCTTGAGGTGTATCCACCGTGTATATATCATGTGATGAAGTGGCAGTCCAGCGCCCTGCGAGCGGTGGTTCCTGTTCGTTTCCCGCATCGTCGTCCATACCGTCGATGTCTTCGGATCCGAAATCAAGCATGTCGGTTAAGTCGTCGACAGTGGCTATTAAGTGGGTGGTGGGTGGCGAACGAATTTCTTCGTAGTCCTCTTCCCACTCGAGCCGAACACAGTTCGGCCAAGGGCCTCCTGACAAGGAGAGAGACCTTAATGAATTTAGCACATCGCCCAAGGGCGAGTGCTGAAAGATATCCGTGGAGGAAAACTCCGTGATCGGCGCCCAATCAGATTTGATTGGTACGGATGCAGGCAGTTCGGAGACCGTTGCCGGGGACGAATCCAAAGGTCCGGCAACACAGGTCTCATACGAGGTGAAGTCAGTATTCGGCTCTATCGCCGCTGAGTGTGCGGCCTCCGTGGCGGGGTCCATCCACCCGTCCTCGGACGGCATGATCTGTTCTGGATTGAGGGCCGGAGTAATTACAGGTGTGACCTCCTGAACACTGTCCGATGGCAGAGCTAAATCACGCTCATGGTGACTATGCGGCGTACCTGACGTGGGTTCGAATCCGTTGAAGATCAAGTCTTCGCTGATGTTGGTGGTATAGTTCAAGCTTCCAAACCTGACCTGATGGCCAGGGGCGTAGCTCTCGATCTGCTCCAGATGGTCGAGCGAGTTGGCCCGCAGTACGAAGCCGCCGAATATGAAGATCTTTCCGGGGAGGAAAGCCTCACCCTGGATCGCATCGTTACCGATGATCGAAGGAGCCATCAAGCCTTATGATGACGACATAGTGGAACTCTCAATGAAAGCACCAATGTCGGTGTCAAAACCGGCGGATCTCGGCTAGGGGGTCCCGAATTGTGCGTCTAAGGTGGATGGTAACAGGAGGCAGGGGACACAATGTTTACCCAGGTTCAGGCCCTCTTGATGGAGGTAATACCCTACTTCCTGCTTGATTGATCTTGATGATATGAGTATTACAAGAGTTGATCTACCACGAGATCGGAGAGGCTAAACCCTAGAAGCTAGCCTATGGTATGATTGTTGTTGTCCTACGGACTAAAACCCTCCAGTTTATATAGACAACGGAGGGGCTAGGGTTACACAGAGTCAGTTACAAGGGAGGAGATCTACATATCCGAATCGCTAAGCTTGCCTTCCACGCAAAGGAGAGTCCCATCCGGACACGGGACGAAGTCTTCAATCTTGTATCTTCATAGTCCAACAGACCGGCCAAAGTATATAGTCCGGCTGTCTGAGGACCCCCTAATCCAGGACTCCCTCACCCCTTACTCGTTCAAGAGCTACACAACTAGTGAATTTCCATGGGCATTTTGCATTTGTGTACATCACTGAACCCAAGAAAGTTGTCGAAGCCTTCATGGAACCTGAATGGATTCAAGCTATGCAAGAAGAGCTTCAGCAGTTTGAGCTGAACAATGTATGGGAACTGGTCAAGCGTCCTGATTCTCGCAAGCACAATATCATTGGCACAGAATGGATCTATCGCAACAAACAAGATGAGCATGGTCAAGTTGTAAGAAACAAGGCTCGTCTCATTGCTCAAGGATATACTCAAGTTGAAGGAATTGACTTCGATGAAACATTCGCTCCGGTGGCGGCTTGAAGCCATTCGCATTCTGCTAGCCTATGCCAACCATCACAGCATCCTCCTGTATCAAATGGATGTGAAGAGTGCTTTTCTCAATGGAAAGATTGAAGAAGAAGTGTATGTTGCACAACCACTTGGCTTTGAAGATCCAAAACATCCTGATATGGTTTACAAGCTCAACAAGGCACTGTATGGCCTCAAATAAGCCCCTCGTGCTTGGTATGACACACTCAAAGACTTCCTGAAGAGCAAAGGCTTCAAACCTGGTTCCCTGGATCCCACTCTCTTCACAAAGACATATGATGGTGAACTGTTTGTGTGCCAGATCTATGTGGATGACATTATCTTCGGCTGCATTGACAAAAGATATAGTGATGAGTTTGGACACATGATGCAAGAGCAATATCAGATGTCCATGATGGGTGAGCTGAAGTTCTTCCTTGGTCTTCAAATCTGTCAGCAAAGGAATGGCATCTTCATAACTCATGAAGAAATACCTCAAAGACTGCCTGAAGAAGTTTGGAATGCAAGACTGCAAGGGATACACGACGCCAATGCCATCCAAAAGTCATCTGGGCCCCGACAATAATGGTAAAGAGTTCGATCAAAAGGTATACCGCTCCATGATTGGTTCTTTACTCTATTTGTGTGCATCTAGGCCAGATATCATGCTTAGCGTTTGTATGCGTGCCCGATTCCAAGCGGCACCAAAGGAATCACATCACTTAGCTGTGAAGCGAATCTTTGATATTTGGCTTACACCCCAACACTAGGATTATGGTATCCAAAGGGCTCAGAGTTTCATCTAGTTGGATTCTCAGAAGCTGATTATGCTGGTGACAAGGTTGATTGCAAGTCTACCTTAGGCACATGTCATTTTCTTGGACGATCTCTTGTCTGTTGATCTTCAAAGAAGCAGAACTGTGTCTCTCTCTCCATTGCTGAATCTGAATACATTGCTATTGGATCTTGCTGCGCTCTGCTTCTGTGGATGAAGCAAACTCTCAAGGACTATGGCATCCATCTGAAGCATGTGCCACTCTACTATGACAATGAAAGCGCCATCAAGATTGCCCACAACTCAGTTCAGCATTCGAAGACAAAGCACATTCAGACCCGTCATCACTTTCTCAGAGATCATGTCATGAAGGAAGATATTAGCATCATTCACATCAACACCGAAGAGCAATTGGCAGATATCTTCACAAAGCCCTTGGATGAGAAAAGGTTTTGAAAGTTGCGGTGTGAGCTAAATATCTTAGAATCCTCGAATGTCCTGTAATTGGACACACATCCTAACGCTTATGCATGTGATGACTTAGAGGTGCAACACACGAAGTAATGTATATCTTCAAATAATGAAGACATACACTCTAAGTGTGAATACACTAATGCGGAAATTGACTTCGGAGCGCCATGATAATTGTGCGCCGTGTCTGGGTCTAATACTTCCTATACGGTGGGTAACGCCACCACCAAACTCTTGTTTGAAGTGTTTTCAATGGGCATCACATTTGCATAATCTTCACATTTGATTTTGTCTTCAAGATTGGTTCAACTCCATGTTTATCTTCAATGCTGATTTGGTATCTTATTGGTATATGCATTGATGTTCTGTCCTCTACAGCATTCACTTATAGCTATGTCTTCATGTTCGAATCTTTTGACCTAAGTGAATGTGATCGGACTCTAATCCCCTCTATGCTTCTACCTCAGACTCTATCTATCCAAATCATATGCATTCTATTGAATGTGTCGATTGTCTTCTCTGAGTCCTTGTCAGCAGAAGAGACAAAGACAAAATTGAATCTGTTTTAATGCTATATCTATTTTGCCTGAAAACTGGAGAAGCGGGAACGACCACCCGACAGTCCAGGCGTGCGTGGGAACATGGAACAACTTCCAAGGTATTGCATGCATGCCACGTGTCCCTCAGATGTGAACCGCCAGGGGCACCTACGTAATAACGTTGTGTCGTCCCTATCCCGATAAATATACACCTCACCGTGGTCATTATCTTTTCTTCCACCTCTCCACCTCGCACAAACCCTAGCGCCACTGCTAGCTCTCGACGACACTGGCGACGAAGCGCTTAGCTGCCGCGACGTCACCGACGTCGTCCTCACGCCGGCCGTAGACCTCGTCTCCTCCGCTGCTGCCAAGTTAGGGCACGGAAGATTGAACTGCTCGGCCTCCAACTCCACTCCGTCTAGCAGTTCTTCATGTGGTAATTAAAATTTACCTTTTACTATCTTTTTGATCCGATAGATCCATTCTTCTTCACCAAAAGTGGTTTCTAAAACTACAAAATTGGATATATCCTGTTCTGCATCTCATCTCATGCCTAGAATGTTCACTTATACCAAAGAGTCTGCCAAGAAGAACAAGAAGGACCTTGGACTCGACTTCAACCCCGGTCCATCTGCTCCTCGGGGTGATGGCACTCGTGATGCTGAACCCAATATCATCGGGCCTTTCTACAACCTCGACGGTCTCCTCACTCACATTGATGTTCAGGGGGCAGCCGTGGAACACTCTGGGAATGATGCTGACACTGATGAAGCGCCAGCTCCACCAAGGCCACAGAAGTAGAAGAAGTCGATGGCTTCAAAGCCCTCGGCTGCACCTAAAGCTTTGCATGCGAAGCCACTGGCCACTGCACCACCTGAAGCAAGTGTGCAATCTGAAGATCTTTCTCACATCTCCAAGAAGACCGAGAAGTCTTCAAAGCAGATGAAGCTCATCCAGCGCTCTGGGCAAGAACTGACCCCAACTGATATTTCGCGGAATGAAGAAGCCACCATTGATATGTCCAGTGATGACGATCTTGGTGATGACGCTCTTGAGATGCTCATGAAGAGCAAGGAGGAGGCGAAGATCTTCAATGATCTGCCCCTGTTTGATGTGGATATCTTAAACAACTTCATTGATGAATGGTTTGAAAACCCCAGCATCAACATAGATGACCTTGAGCTTCCAATTGGCATTAGTGTCTCTTTACACAGTGCCATTGCTACTAAGCTGGCCCTGGCTCAGAAGATAGTTGAAATGAAGAACAAGATTAATCATGAGAAAGCTCAGTTCAAGAAGAACATGGCTAATCTCAGCGTGGCGGATGTTCAAAGCTTCAAGCAGATGCTGCATGAGCTCAAGGAGCAGTTTCACCAGAAACGCGAGGAAGCTAAAGGTTCCAGAGAAAGAATGAAATACTTTGCTGAGAAGAGTGTGCAAGCGCACAATGAAATTGAGAACGCAAGGCACTGGGGCACCCTAGCATCGACCCCAGAATGGCTGCCAAGAAGAAGAAGTCTGTTGCGGGACGCACTGAAGAAGTAAGGCAGGAAGCACCTAGCATTGTCTTCCCTGCCAGCATGACAGGCTCGGAGCCTAAGGTCCCATTGCTGCTTCAAAACTGAAGAAGACAAGGGCAGCTGAGGCCGAAGCTAGAAAGCGCAAGAACAAGAATGCCACTGATGACACCCCACAGCCCAAGAAGCGAAAGACAAAGTCTTCGAAGAAAGATCGGGCTGCTCCCTTAGAGCCCCTCCTTGCCGAACCCATCTCAGTTGTTCATCCTGCATCCAACAGCCAAGAACGTCAGCTAGAGCTTCATGAGTCTGCTTCCACAGAGGCTCCTAAAGCTGAAAACATTCCAGCTGCTGATCCATTCACAGCTTAAGACATTGGTCATCACGACAATGTAAATGATGATGAAGTCCTTCCTTAGATCGAGAACCAACCGATACCATCGCCTGTTCTCACGAACAGCGAACTTATCAGCATTGGTCGTCCATTGACGCCAATTGCTCAGGATGCATCATGGGTTGATCACCCCCAAGACACACCAAGCCAAGACACACCTAGTACTCCCCCTCCTCAAGTTATTGTTGGGGAACGTAGCAGAATTTTAAAATTTTCTACTCATCACCAAGATCAATCTATGGAGTCATCTAGCAACGAGGGAGAGAGGAGTGCATCTACATACCCTTGTAGATCACGAGCGGAAGCGTTCAAGAGAACGGGGTTGATGGAGTCGTACTCGACGTGATCCAAATCACCGAAGATCCTAGCGCCGAACGGACGGCACCTCCGCGTTGAACACACGTACGGAGCGAGGACGTCCCCGCTGCCTTGATCCAGCAAGGAGGAGGGAGGGGTTGAGGAAGAGGGCTCCAACAGCAGCACGACGGTGTGGTGGTGATGAAGCTGCAGTACTCCGGCAGGGCTTCGCCAAGCTCTTATGGAGGAGGAGAGGTGTTGGGGAGGGGAGGGGCTGCGCCTTGGATGTCGTATGCAGCCCTCCCCTCACCCCTCTATTTATAGGGGAAGGGGGAAGGGGCCGGACCCCTCTAGATGAGATCTAGAGGGGGGGCGGCGGCCAAGGGGAGGGGGGCTTGGCCCCCAAGCAAGGGGGCGCCCCCCCCCTTAGGGTTTCCCCCAACCCTAGGCGCATGGGCCCTAGGGGGGTGTGGCGCCCCAGCCCACTTGGGCTGGTTCCCTTCTCCATACAGCCCATAAGGCCCTCCGGAAGAGGTGGACCCTCCCGGTGGACCCGCGGAACCCCTCCGGTGACCCCGGTACAATACAGATATGCCCCCGAAACTTTCCGGCGACCATATGACAACTTCCCATATATAAATCTTTACCTCCGGACCATTCCGGAACTCCTTGTGACATCCGGGATCTCATCCGGGACTCCGAACAACATTCGGTAATCACATACAAGTCTTCCTAACAACCCTAGCGTCACCGAACCTTAAGTGTGTAGACCCTACGAGTTCGGGAGACATGCAGACATGACAGAGAAGCCTCTCCGGTCAATAACCAACAGCGGGATTTTGATACCCATGTTGGCTCCCACATGCTCCACGATGATCTCATCGGATGAACCACGATGTCGAGGATTCAATCAATCCGTATACAATTCCCTTTGTCAATCAGTACGTTACTTGCCCGAGACTCGATCGTCGGTATCCCAATACCTTGTTCAGTCTCATTACCGGCAAGTCACTTTACTCGTACCGTAATGCATGATCCCGTGATCAACCACTTGATCACATTGAGCTCATTATGATGATGCATTACTGAGTGGGCCCAGTGATACTTCTCCGTCATACGGAGTGACAAATCCCAGTCTCGATTCGTCCCAACCCAACAGACACTTTTGGAGATACCTGTAATGTACCTTTATAGTCACCCAGTTACGTTGTGACGTTTGGCACACCCAAGGCACTCCTACGGTATCCGGGATTTGCACAATCTCATGGTCTAAGGAAATGATACTTGACGAACTACACGATCTTTGAGCTAAGCTGAGGATTGGGTCTTGTCCATCCCGTTATCAATGACATCCAATGTCCATAGTCAGGAAACCATGACTATCTTTTGATCAATGAGCTAGTCAACTAGAGGCTCACTAGGGACGTGTTGTGGTCTATGTATTCACACATGTATTACGATTTCCGGATAACACAATTATAGCATGAACAATAGACAATTATCATGAACAAAGAAATATAATAATAACCATTTTATTATTGCCTCTAGGGCATATTTCCAACAGTCTCCCACTTGCACTAGAGTCAATATTCTAGTTACATTGTGATGAATCGAACACCCATGCAGTTTTGGTGTTGATCATGTTTTGCTCTAGGGAGAGGTTTAGTCAACGGATCTGCTACATTCAGGTCCGTATGTACTTTACAAATCTCTATGTCTCCATTTTGAACACTTTCACGAATGGAGTTGAAGCGACGCTTGATATGCCTGGTCTTCCTGTGAAACCTGGGCTCCTTGGCAAGGGCAATAGCTCCAGTGTTGTCACAGAAGAGAGTCATCAGGCCCGATGCATTGGGTATGACTCCTAGGTCGGTAATGAACTCCTTCACCCAGACTGCTTCTTGTGCTGCCTCCGAGGCTGCCATGTACTCCGCTTCACATGTAGATCCCGCCACAATGCTTTGCTTGCAACTGTACCAGCTTACTGCCCCTCCATTCAAAATATACATGTATCCGGTTTGTGACTTAGAGTCATCCAGATCTGTGTCGAAGCTAGCATCGACGTAACCCTTTACGACGAGCTCTTCGTCACCTCTATAAACGAGAAACATTTCCTTAATCCTTTTCAGGTACTTCAGGATATTCTTGACCATTGTCCAGTGTTCCATGCCGGGATTACTTTGGTACCTTCCTACCAAACTTACGGCAGGGTTTACATCAGGTCTGGTACACAGCATAGTATACATGATAGACCCCATGGCCGAGGCATAGGGGACGACACTCATCTTTTCTCTATCTTCTGCTGTGGTCGGGCTTTGAGCCGTGCTCAATCTCGTACCTTGCAATACAGGCAAGAACCCCTTCTTTGACTGATCCATTTTGAACTTCTTCAATATCTTGTCAAGGTACGTACTCTGTGAAAGAGCAATGAGGCGTCTCGATCTATCTCTATAGATCTTGATGCCTAATATATAAGCAGCTTCTCCGAGGTCCTTCATTGAAAAACACTTGTTCAAGTTGGCCTTTATGCTTTCCAAGAATTCTATATCATTTCCCATCAACAGTATGTCATCCACATACAATATGAGAAATGCTACAGAGCTCCCACTCACTTTCTTGTAAATGCAGGCTTCTCCATAAGTCTGCATAAACCCAAACGCTTTGATCATCTCATCAAAGCGAATGTTCCAACTCTGAGATGCTTGCACCAGCCCATAAATCGAGTGTTGGAGCTTGCACACCTTGTCAGCATTCTTAGGATCGACAAAACCTTCTGGCTGCATCATATACAATTCTTCCTTAAGGAAACCATTAAGGAATGTCGTTTTGACGTCCATTTGCCATATCTCATAATCATAGAATGCGGCAATTGCTAACATGATTCGGACGGACTTCAGCTTCGCTATGGGTGAGAAAGTCTCATCGTAGTCAACCCCTTGAACTTGTCGATAACCCTTAGCGACAAGCCGAGCTTTATAGATCGTCACATTACCATCCGCGTCTGTCTTCTTCTTAAACATCCATTTATTTTCTATGGATCGCCGATCAACGGGCAAGTCAGTCAAAGTCCATACTTCATTTTCATACATGGATCCTATCTCGGATTTCATGGCTTCCAGCCATTTGTCGGAATCCGGGCCCGCCATCGCTTCTTCATAGTTTGAAGGTTCACCGTTGTCTAACAACATGATTTCCAAGATAGGGTTGCCGTACTACTCTGGTGCGGAACGTGTCCTTGTGGACCTACGAAGTTCAGTAGCAACTTGATCTGAAGTTTCATGATCATCATCAACTTCCTCTCTAGTCGGTGCAGGCACCTCAAGAACATTTTCTTGAGCTGCGCCACTTACCGGTCCAAGAGGTAATACTTCATCAAGTTCTACCTTCCTCCCACTTATTTCTTTTGAGATAAACTCTTTCTCTAGAAAGGACCCATTCTTGGCAACAAAGATCTTCCCTTCGGATCTGAGGTAGAAGGTATACCCAACAGTTTCTTTAGGGTATCCTATGAAGACGCATTTTTCCGACTTGGGTTCGAGCTTTTCAGGTTGAAGTTTCTTGACATAAGCATCGCATCCCCAAACTTTTATAAACGACAGCTTAGGTTTCTTCCCAAACCATAATTCATACGGTGTCGTCTCAACGGATTTCGACGGAGCCCTATTTAAAGTGAATGCGGCAGTCTCTAAAGCATAGCCCCAAAATGATAGCGGTAAATTGGTAAGAGACATCATAGATCGCACCATATCTAATAGAGTGCGATTACGACGTTCGGACACACCATTACGCTGAGGTGTTCCAGGCGGCGTGAGTTGTGAAACTATTCCACATTTTCTTAAGTGTGTGCCAAATTCGTGACTCAAGTATTCTCCCCCACGATCTGATCACAAGAACTTGATTTTCCTGTCACGTTGATTCTAAACCTCACTCTGAAATTCCTTGAACTTTTCAAAGGTCTCGGACTTGTGTTTCATTAAGTAGACATACCCATATCTACTCAAGTCATCAGTGAGGGTGAGAACATAACGATAGCCACCGCGAGCCTCAACACTCATCGGACCGCACACATCAGTATGTATGATTTCCAATAAGTTGGTTGCTCGCTCTATTGTTCCTGAGAACGGAGTCTTGGTCATATTTCCCATGATGCATGGTTCGCACGTGTCAAATGATTCGTAATCAAGAGACTCTAAAAGTCCATCTGCATGGATCTTCTTCATGCGTTTGACACCTATGTGACCAAGGCGGCAGTGCCACAAGTATGTGGGACTATCATTATCAACCTTACATCTTTTGGTATTCACACTATGAATATGTGTAGCATTACACTCGAGATTCATTAAGAATAAACCATTCACCATCGGAGCATGACCATAAAACATATCTCTCATATAAATAGAACAACCATTATTCTCGGATTTAAATGAGTAGCCATCTCGTATTAAACGAGATCCTGATACAATGTTCATGCTCAAAGCTGGCACTAAATAACAATTGTTGAGGTTTAAAACTAATCCCGTAGGTAAATGTAGAGGTAGCATGCCGACGGCGATCACATCGACCTTGGAACCATTCCCGACGCGCATCGTCACCTCGTCCTTCGCCAGTCTCCGCTTATTCCGCAGCTCCTGCTTTGAGTTATAAATGTGAGCAACCACACCGGTATCAAATACCCAGGAGCTACTACGAGTACTGGTAAGGTACACATCAATTACATGTATATCACATATACCTTTCGTGATGCCGGCCTTCTTGTCCGCTAAGTATTTGGGGCAGTTCCGCTTCAAGTGACCACTTCCCTTGCAATAAAAACACTCAGTCTCGGGCTTGGGTCCATTCTTTGGCTTCTTCCCGACAGCTTGCTTACCGGGCGTGGCAACTCCCTTGTCGTCCTTCTTGAAGTTCTTCTTACCCTTCCCTTTCTTGAAATTAGTGGTTTTATTCACCATCAACACTTGATGTTCCTTTTTGACTTCTACCTCTGCTGATTTCAGCATTGCAAATACTTCAGGAATGGTCTTTTCCATCCCCTGCATATTGAAGTTCATCACAAAGCTCTTGTAGCTCGGTGGAAGCGACTGAAGGATTCTGTCAATGACCGCGCCATCCGAGAGATTAACTCCCAGCTGAGTCAAGCGGTTATGCAACCCAGACATTTTGAGTATGTGCTCGCTGACAGAATTATTTTCCTCCATCTTACAGCTGAAGAACTTGTCGGAGACCTCATATCTCTCGACCCGGGCATGAGCTTGAAAAACCATTTTCAGCTCTTCGAACATCTCATATGCTCCGTGTCGCTCAAAACGCTTTTGGAGCCCCGGTTCTAAGCTGTAAAGCATGCCGCACTGAACGAGGGAGTAATCATCAGCACGTGTCTGCCAAGCGTTCATAACGTCTTGGTTCTGTGGGACGGGTGCGTCACCTAGCGGTGCTTCTAGGACATAATCTTTCTTGGCAGCTATGAGGATGATCCTCAGGTTCCGGACCCACTCCGTATAGTTGCTGCCATCGTCTTTCAGCTTGGTTTTCTCTAGGAATGCATTGAAGTTGAGGACAACGTTGGCCATTTGATCTACAAGACATATTGTAAAGATTTTAGACTAAGTTCATGATAATTAAGTTCATCTAATCAAATTATTCAATGAACTCCCACTCAGATAGACATCCCTCCAGTCATCTAAGTATAACATGATCCGAGTTAACTAGGCCGTGTACGACCATCACGTGAGACGGACTAGTCAACATCGGTGAACATCTTCATGTTAATCGTATCTTCTATACGAATCATGCTCGACCTTTCGGTCTTCTGTGTTCCGAGGCCATGTCTGTACATGCTAGGCTCGTCAAGTCAACCAAAGTGTATTGCGTGTGTAAATCTGGCTTACACCCGTTGTATTCGAACGTTAGAATCTATCACACCCGATCATCACGTGGTGCTTCGAAACAACGAGCCTTCGCAACGGTGCACAGTTAGGGGGAACACTTTCATGAAATTTTACGAGGGATCATCTTATTTAAGCTACCGTCGTTATAAGCAAATAAGATGTATAACATGATAAACATCACATGCAATCAAATAGTGACATGATATGGCCAATATCATTTGCTCCTTTGATCTCCATCTTCGGGGCTCCATGATCATCGTTGTCACCGGCATGACGCCATGATCTCCATCATCATGATCTCCATCATCGTGTCTTCTTGAAGTTGTCACGTCAACTATTACTTCTACTACTATGGCTAACGCTTTAGCAATAAAGTAAAGTAATTACATGACATTTATGTTGACATGCAGGTCATAAATAAATAAAGACAACTCCTATGGCTCCTGCCGGTTGTCATACTCATCGACATGCAATTCGTGATTCCTATTACAAGAACATGATCATCTCATACATCACATATATCATTCATCACATCCTTTGGCCATATCACATCACAAAACACTTGCTGCAAAAACAAGTTAGACATCCTCTAATTGTTGTTGCAAGTTTTTACGTGGCTGCTATAGGTTTCTAGCAAGAATGTTTCTTACCTACGCCAAAACCACAATGTGAATTGCCAATTTCTATTTACCCTTCATAAGGACCCTGTTCATCGAATCCGATCTGACTAAAGTGGGAGAGACAGACACCCGCCAGCCACCTTATGCAACTAGTGCATGTTAGTCGGCGGAACCGGTCTCATGTAAGCGTACGTGTAAGGTTGGTCCGGGATGCTTCATCCCACGATGCCGCGGAATCAAGATAAGACTAGTAACGGCAAGATAATTGACAATATCGACGCCCACAATTACTTTGTGTTCTACTCGTGCATAGTAACTACGCATAGACCTAGCTCATGATGCCACTGTTGGGTAACGTAGCAGAATTTTAAAATTTTCTACGCATCACCAAGATCAATCTATGGAGTCATCTAGCAACGAGGGAGAGAGGAGTGCATCTACATACCCTTGTTGATCACGAGAGGAAGCGTTCAAGAGAACGGGGTTGATGGAGTCGTACTCGACGTGATCCCAATCACCGAAGATCCTAGCACCGAACGGACGGCACCTCCGCGTTCAACACACGTATGGAGCGAGGACGTCTCCCGCGCCTTGATCCAGCAAGGAGGAGGGAGAGGTTAAGGAAGAGGGCTCCAACAGCAGCACGACGGCGTGGTGGTGATGAAGCTGCAGTACTCCGGCAGGGCTTCGCCAAGCTCTTATGGAGGAGGAGAGGTGTTGGGGAGGGGAGGGGTTGCGCCTTGGATGTCGTATGCAGCCCTCCCCTCACCCCTCTATTTATAGGGGAAGGGGGAAGGGGCCGGCCCCCTCTAGATGAGATCTAGAGGGGGGGCGGCGGCCAAGGGGAGGGGGGCTTGGCCCCCAAGCAAGGGGGCGCCCCCCCCCCCTTAGGGTTTCCCCCAACCCTAGGCGCATGGGCCCTAGGGGGGTGTGGCGCCCCAGCCCACTTGGGCTGGTTCCTTCTCCATAAAGCCCATAAGGCCCTCTGGAAGAGGTGGACCCTCCCGGTGGACCCCTGGAACCCCTCCGGTGGCCCCGGTACAATACCGATATGCCCCCGAAACTTTCCGGCGACCATATGACAACTTCCCATATATAAATCTTTACCTCCGGACCATTCCGGAACTCATCGTGACGTCCGGGATCTCATCCGGGACTCCGAACAACATTCGGTAATCACATACAAGTCTTCGTAACAACCCTAGCGTCACCGAACCTTAAGTGTGTAGACCCTACGGGTTCGGGAGACATGCAGACATGACCGAGAAGCCTCTTCGGTCAATAACCAACAACAGGATCTGGATACCCATGTTGGCTCCCACATGATCCACGATGATCTCATCGGACGAACCATGATGTCGAGGATTCAATCAATCCGTATACAATTCCCTTTGTCAATCGGTACGTTACTTGCCCGAGACTCGATCGTCGGTATCCCAATACCTTGTTCAGTCTCGTTACCGGCAAGTCACTTTACTCGTACCGTAATGCATGATCCCGTGATCAACCACTTGATCACATTGAGCTCATTATGATGATGCATTACCGAGTGGGCCCAGTGATACTTCTCCTTCATACGAAGTGACAAATCCCAGTCTCGATTCGTGCCAACCCAACAGACACTTTCGGAGATACCTGTAATGTACCTTTATAGTCATCCAGTTACATTGTGACGTTTGGCACACCCAAGGCACTCCTACAGTATTCGGGAGTTGCACAATCTCATGGTCTAAGGAAATGATACTTGACATTCAGAAAAGCTACAGCAAACGAACTACACGATCTTTGAGCTAAGCTTAGGATTGGGTCTTGTCCATCACATCATTCTCCTAATGATGTGATCCCGTTATCAATGACATCCAATCTCCATAGTCAGGAAACCATGACTATCCTTTGATCAACGAGCTAGTCAACTAGAGGCTCACTAGGGACGTGTTGTGGTCTATGTATTCACACATGTATTATGATTTCCGGATAACACAATTATAGCATGAACAATAGACAATTATCATGAACAAAGAAATATAATAATAACCATTTTATTATTGCCTCTAGGGCATATTTCCAACAGTTATCACTCCGGTACTTGATGATGACAATTACATGGTGAAGACCACCCCATCTCCAATGGCATCGCCCACATTGTGCAGGCTTCGCAAAGGCCCTAGGCTACAGGTCACCATGCCGAGCGTTCTAGAAGGAGAAGAGCAAAACAACTCAGTGGCACGCCAAGTGTTTCCGGACGCCACTCCAACAGTGAACGTCTCTGAGTCTGAAGCCAAAGCTACTGAAGACATTCCGGCTGCATCAGCCGATGACCAAGAAGAACCCCGTCAAGAAGAAGAGCATGTTGCCACACCCCCTATCAACCCAGAAGTTGTTCTCGAGGAGAACGAGTTAGTGCCAATCCCTCCAGCAACTCAAGTAGAGGTTGACAATACTAAGGCAGCCACACACAACACTACTGAAGCCAATGACATTGTCATGGCTGAAGCTAATGTGGCGCCTGAAGTGAATACGGTGCCTGAAGCCAATGTTGCACCTGAAGCAAATCTGCAGCTCGAAGTCAATGCCTCTGCTCATGTACCACCTCCAAGACCCCACACCATTGATCAAGCATAAGATCGTGGTCAACTTGTCACCGTCCACTGGCCCATTCTGGTTCCTCCGCCTGCTCTTGGACCACAGTTTGCTTATCATGTGGAGCACAGACCTCAGGTCCAGAAGCCAAAGCCCAGGCTGCCGATGTTTCCAGGTACTGTGACTTTGCCAGGATCATTCAATGTGAATGGCTTCAAAGCACACAACACCTTCTTTGATAGTGCCAAGAACCCATATTCGCAGCCAAGGATCTCATCAGATCGGTTCTGGAGCTATCAGCAACGCGGTTATTATTCTTGTGTCTTATACAATCAAGGGCGCATTTTTCCTCATATGCGTCTAGACTGCGAAGCCATCTCTGGCCTGCCCTACTTGGAAGAAGCCCTAGACTGCTTCAAAGATGATGGCCTTCTGTAGTTTGTGACTGTAACGCCCTCGATGCGGCTATATCTCCTACGTGTCGAGGCACGACTTAGAGGCATAACCGCATTGAAAGCAATGTCGCAAGTTAGGCAATCTTCACAACATCCCATGTAATATATAGATAATAAAAGGGGAGATACATAGTTGGCTTACACTCGCCACGTCAATCAAAGTACATAAATAGCATTACATCAAACAAACACTCATGGCCCGACTACGGCGCCAAAATAAAAGATAAACCCAACATGTGACACGGTCCCGATCACCCCAACTGGGCACCACTACTGATCATCAAGGAAAGACACATAGTAACGGCGTGAGTCCTCGTCGAACTCCCACTTGAGCGCAAGCGCGTCATCTGGAACGGAGTCATCAGGCCCTGCATCTGGTTTGGAAGTAATCTGTGAGCCATAGGGACTCAGCAATCTCGCACCCTTGCAGTCAAGACTATTTAAGCTTATAGGTAAGGCAAGGTAAAGTATGTGGAGCATGCAAATCAGATATCAAGTAGGCATGTTTACGAGCTCTATGCACTCACTACAGAGCAAGTCATGACAATATAAGCATACACCCATCAAGAATACACATTATACAAGCTAGACATGGCAAGAACAATAACATAGCATGCACGGATCAACTACAACATCCTCGGCAAAATCGCTAACAAGTAGACAATCTGCCCGATTCACGAAATGACAAAAGTAGAGCTCGATTGACTCAAGCTAGGCTTCTCCATAATTGCAAGAAAAGACATGGATGGATAGAGCACTACAAGATTAACAAAACATCCTTACTGATCATCCTCAAAAGAGGCACGGATCACTAGGAAACAACATGAACACATGGCATATTGAGATAAATAGATCAAGGACTTAGTGGAATTGCTAAGTCCCTGAAATCAGTATTAACGAATGCTCCACTTTGCAAGCTTGTGCTAGTCACCACACACATCACAAAAATGCATGGGTTGCACCTCTGGATAGATGGCAAAACATATAACAAAACTCATGTAGAGCTCAGGGGCATATCATGCACACATTAAACATGGCAAAAATGACAAATATCTAATTGGAGCAGCAGATCTGACAATTATCTCAAATAGCATTCTTCCAACAGCATTTCGGGCATCAAGATGAACTCAAATGAAAATGATGCAGTGAGATGAAATGATGTGCTCTCTGAGACGAACATTTTGATATGCTATATGCCCAAAACGGAGTTACAGATGCAAAGTTACGATGCGATGAACAAGGGCAAAATATTAGGGTTTCGGGGAGAAGTCAACCGTCCAAATCCTCAGATCCAGATCTGGCATGGATTTCGAGGATCGCTACCGTTACTGTTCACCGGAGAGAGCTGGGGCGGCCGGAGCTCGAGGACGAGGAGGAGGTCGGCGGGGCCGGGCACCGGACGTCGAGGAGGCGGGCACGGCGGCTTCGGCGGAGGTTGGTGGCGTCGGGCGGCGCGGACGAGTCCGGACCAGGGCGGCGCGGCAAGCTCGCCTGAGGTGGCGTATGGCGGCGTGGGTCGCTGGAGCAGAGGAAGAGCGGGGCGGCTCGGCGGGCGCGTGGGAGGGCGAAGGCTCTCGGGCGGCGGCGGCTCCGGGCCGGGAGGGCCCGCCTGGGCCCCGGCGGGCCGGCGCGGCGATGTGGGCGATGACACGTGGCGTCGGCGGGCGGACCGGACACGTCCGTCGGCGGTTTTTCTGTCCGGCGGCGGCGGATGGAATGGATCTAGGGTTAGGGGAGAGTGGAACTGCGAATTTTGAGGAGGGGTCTATATATAGAGGTAGAGGGAGATAGGAGTGTCCAAATGAGGTGCGGTTTTCGGCCACGCGATCGTGATCGAACGCTCTAGATGATGGAGAGGGTTTTGGTGGGTTTTGGGCCAATATGGAGGGGTGTTGGGCTGCAACACACACGAGGCCTTCTCGGTCCCTCGGTTAACCATTGGAGCATCAAACGAAGTCCAAATGGTACAAAACCTGACAGGCGGTCTACCGGTAGTAAACCAAGGCCGCTTGGCAAGTCTCGGTCCAATCCGGAAATGTTTAATACCCACACACGAAAGAAAGGTAGAAATGACCACCGGAGAAGAACGGAGCACTGGAATGCAAAACGGACAACGGGGAAAATGCTCGGATGCATGAGACGAACACGTATGTAAATGCAATGCACATGATGACATGATATGAGATGCATGACAATGACAACAACACACGGAGACAAAAACCCGAACCCAAGAAAATAAAATAACTTAACGCCGGAAACGGCAAGAGTTGGAGTACATATTGGGAAAATCATATCCGGGGTGTTACAGTGACCGACAAAGAAAATTGGAATGAGGAGCTTCTGCTACAATTCTATGCCACTCTTCATGTTCGCGACTACAATAGGGATCCGAAGACTTGGGTCCTTGAGTGGATGACAGGCGATGTACACCATGAAGCCAAAGCCCAAGATATAATTGAGCTTACTGCCCTGCCCACTCTAGGTGAATACTATGAACCTGGTTGACAGCTACACGGGAATGCTTTGGAGAGCATATTCCAGAAGCCTAAGCCGAACATGTGCCAAATGCTGAGTATGATGAAGCCACTGCCACAAGATGCTGAATATCCAAAGCAGTTCTTTGTTGACAACCTAGAGTATCTACCCCGCACCATCTATCATATCATAAGGCGAACTCTCTGTCCTGTCAAAGGACATTCTCCTGCAGCGAAGCTTGAAGGAGCAATGAAGACATTGGTTTTCTATCTCTCAAATGGCATCAGATCAATGCTCAGGATTTCTTCATCGGGCAACTTGCTGCATCTGGCTCTGATTTGTTTGGTTTGAAATTTTATGCTCCATGGGTAATGCGCCTCATTATGCTTCACTCTACTATCAACTATCAGCCCTCTGCGTGCAACCAACTTATCTTCTTACCAGAGGTTGATACGTCTGTAGAAGCCATCTACCCTGAACCTGCCAAGGAGCTTATATATCTTCACAATGAAGATCACCAAAGCTTCACTCAACCCATTAAAGGAGTTCTTGCTGCTACTCGAGTTTATCCTCTGGCTGGTAACACACGTGCACCTCATCGTGCAATAACTGAAGCCACTGAGAGCACAATTGCACAAAGGCCTCGGAAGCGATCTCGCGTTCTCAATGACCGAGAGCTTCTGGTGGCATTGCATCAAAAACAGGATAAGCATCATGACTGGCTCAAGTGTCAGATGTAGAGCCTCTTGGTGGATGTTAATCGCATTAGAAATCTTGCCACCAAGAATGCATTTGTCACTCATGAAATCTGTCGCCGGTCGTGGAAGATGATCTTCAACAAGATGGCTTCATTGAGAGATTCAAATTTGATTCCACTCCTCCCAGGAACGTTGTCTTGCATCGGACTCCCTCCCTCGAAGACTCTAGGTACTCCTTAGCGGCAACTGTCGATGCCAGAGTCGTCGATGACGAACATGATGCTACTTCACCAACTACAACTTCGCCTCGAATCGACACTGCACCAAGTTCTTTTGTACCATCGGACTACAACGTCGACCCTGAACCTTCTCCTCCTCATGGGAATGAGTAGACGCTCTATGTCTTCAAACCTTTTTGGTCCTTACTGACAAAAGGAGGAGAAGCATTTGAGTTGATAGTCTTCAAGAGGATCATTATTGGGTGGTTGTTATACCTTTTTGCCAAGTTTTTACAACTCTCGCTTTTGATACTTTTGTCCTTCGAGTTGTAACACTTAAACCTGATGGTCGTCTGCTACATTTTTCTGCTACACTTAAACCTGATGTGATGCGACGATAAATTCCGCATGTGCGATGATAAATTCCGCACGAAGTCATTCCGCAGACGTCCATTTTTCATTGTGCATGTCATTATCTTCATTATATCCGTTCATGCATGATCAATTGTCTTCATAAGTTAAAAGGGATCTCCACAAGTAAAACCTGCCATGTGCATTTGCATTCAAAGCAAACTATTTAGATGCACATCTTCAGGGGGAGCCTTTTGCTAGTTATGAAGACAATACCTTATCCTTACAATTTCACATACTTTTATCCCCGTTGAAAACTTCAACCAGTTTGTCATCAATCACCAAAAAAGGGGGAGATTGTAAGTGCATCTAGTGCCACCCCTAGTTGGTTTTGGAGTATTGACAACAAACCTGGTTGAGGGACTGATGTGTTTGTGAGAATTGCAGGATAACACGGGTAGTAGTCCCTCATTGATTCAGTTTAACTACCAGAGATGACCCCTAAAAATGTGTGAAGACATTGAAGACAATAGTTGTCTGTGAAGAGTTTCACATTGAAGACTATGACATGAGAAGACATTGTATGAAGACTATGGATTGCAAAGACATAGTTGATTCGTAGTTTCCGTTTCTTCTTTGTTGAGTCATAGGAACCACCGTACTGTTTAACTGGGGTCCAAGTGAACAAAGTCAGAGTGACTGAAGTGATGCTCAACCAAATCCTATGTCTTCGAGTGAAGACTATGAGAGTGAATCTTATCCAGATCTGGATAAGTCAGCTTTACTTGTTGACCAAGTCAAGCTGCCGCATGTGTTTGAAATCTGACCGTTGGACACGTGCCAGTTCCTTAGTGACACAGGGTCACTTCGGACAAATCAGGTCGGGTTGCCTCGTGGCTATAAATAGCCCACCCCCTACACCATAAATTGGTGGCTGCTCAGAGTTAGTGCACGGCTTTTGTCGTTTGAGAGCAACCCACCTCAAAGCCTTTGAGAGAGAAATCCTCGCGAGGACAAATCCCTAAACACCCAAAGCCAAAGAGTGTTAGGCATCACTGAAGTATTTCTGTCCACGTGCCCTGAAGACTTGTTACACTTGAGGACTGTGAATCCTCCAGCCGGTTAGCCGTCGCGTTCTGAGCATCCAAGAGTCATTGTGGATCGCCGGTGAACGAAGTCTATGAAGGTTTGGAAGTCTACCTTGAAGACTTACCAGAGTGATTGGGAGAGGACTGTGTGTCCTTAGCTCAAGGGGAATAAGGTGAAGACGCGGTCTTCGGAGTTGAATCTCAGCCTCCCTAACCAGACGTACAGTTGTCACAACAACTGGAACTGGTCTAACAAATACATGTCCTCAGCAAGCAACTGGTGTCGGCTTTCTGGGAACAAGGGTCCCCGGACTTGCCTGCCTGCGGCCCACGGCGTGTCTCTGCGAGCCGGCCCGTACGACCCATCTTCAACAGCAAGGACTCAAGACCCTCGCGAGGGGCCAAGCCTCGCGAGGCGGACAACACAAGACCTCCTCAGGAGCGGCCTCATCAGGCTGGCTCGCGAGGGTCGGAGAGATCAAGGCCAGGCAAACCTCGCGAGGTTCTGATTACATGAGCCATGACGATCGAGATCAGGCGGGTGTCAGGCGGGCGTCAGGCGGGCGCTAGCGCGCATAGTGTCCTTGTTTCCTCTTTGGTTCTAAGGAAGCAAGCACAGGCGCGAAGTACTGAGGCGTCAAGCAAAGGTTTCCATATCAGTGCAACGAGACCAAGACCAACGGGGCAGCAAGACGTAGGTCACCATGGAGCCCAAGACGGCGTCACCACCAGAGCCTTTGGCAGGCGATGACTGCTTTTGTCAGGATAAGCTGTACTAGTTGTCCCCCTTCGAATTGGCCATTGTTGGCTCCCTTCCCGCTCAATATTTGGGGAGAGGACTAGGGCCTCTATAAATAGGATTATCCACCACAGTAGGAGGGGGATCCAACTAGGCTGGAACTCATTCAGCTCATCCTCTCACCCACCAAGCACAAGAACACCTCGCCTCAGGAGGCTGTTCTTCCCCTTGTACTGTTCATCCTCAGCCCAAGAGGCAATCCACCACCACCACACTGGAGTAGGGTATTACACCAAAACGGTGGCCCGAACCAATATAAATCTTGTGTCCTTTGTGTTGCGAGTTCTTCGAGTTAGCCCGTGAGATCTTAGCGAAGCTAGGACATGGATTGGTAGGGGGAGATCTTCGCGTGCACCCCAACATGCGAACCTTGAGGGTTTTGCCGGAACCCTTTGACCCAACATTTGGCGCGCCAGGTAGGGGGTGCACCGGAGTTTTCCTTTCGTCGATCTACGCTCCGCCACCACCTCGCTTCGCCCTCATGGCAGGCGTCTCGCTCCCTGCTCCGACGACCGGTGCCGACGGCGGGGCCAGGGGAATCCTAGCCTTGGCCCCCGCCCTGCGGCAGGTGCAGTGGCCGCCCAAGTTCAAGCCGGAGATGCTGCCATGCTATGACGGTGCGGCGGACCCGACGGCTTTCCTGCTGGTGTATGAGCAGCCCGTCCTTAAGGCCGGGGGCGATGACAAGGTCATGGCCAACTAGCTTCCCATGGCTCTCACTGGCGCACCACGTGCCTGGCTGCTCAACCTCCCCGGATCCACGATGGCATCTTGGGAGGAGTTGGGCGGCCTCTTCCGGTGCACCACATGGCTGCGGCCCTCCTCGACAGCAAGAACCACCCTCGGATCATCACGTCAAGCCGTTCTTTCGCTAGGTTGGCGCTGCTTCCAAGCGCCCCGGGGTTCCGCCCGGCTGGGCCGCGCCCAAGGCCGACCTCACCTTCGACTCAGGGGATCATCCCGTCTCCACTATCGGCTCGGGTGCACTCCCAATGCTTTGCACGCCCACCATCTGCCATGTGTCCATCACCAAGAAGCTCATCGACGGCGGCACCGGCCTCAACGTGCTCTCCGTCGAGGCCTTCAGCCTTCTTCACGTACCGCTCAAGCGGCTCCGCCCTAGCAAGCCTTTCTTAGGGGTTGGTGGAGGCTCCGCCCGCTCCCTGGGGCAGATCCACCTCCCCATGACCTTCGACACGCGCGACAACTACCGCACCAAGCTCATCGACTTCGACATCGCCCACATCGGCCTCCCGTACAACGCCATCCTCAGGTAGCCAGCTCTAGCCCAATTCATGGCAGCGACCCATCCGGCTTACAACCTCATGAAGATGCCGGGGAGCGAGGGTGTCTGAGGGAGTCCTGGATTAGGGGGTGTCCGGGTAGCCAGACTATACCTTCAGCCGGACTCCAGGACTATGAAGATACAAGATTGAAGACTTCTTCCCGTGTCCGGATGGGACTTTCCTTGGCGTGGAAGGCAAGCTTGGCGATGCGGATATTTAGATCTCCTACCATTGTAACCGACTTTGTGTAACCCTAACCCTCTCCGGTGTCTATATAAACCGGAGGGTTTTAGTCCATAGGACAACTTCATCATACAACAATCATACCATAGGCTAGCTTTTAGGGTTTAGCCTCCTTGATCTCATGGCAGATCTACTCTTGTACTACCCATATCATCAATATTAATCAAGCAGGACGTAGGGTTTTACCTCCATCAAGCGGGCCCGAACCTGGGTAAAACATCATGTTCCTTGCCTCCTGTTACCATCCGGCCTAGACACACAGTTCGGGACCCCCTACCCGAGATCCGCCGGTTTTGACATCGACATTGGTGCTTTCATTGAGAGTTCCTCTGTGCCGTCGCAATCAGGAAGGATGCCTCTTCCCGTCTTTAAAGACGGCGTCGTTACTAAGGGAGCCTTGGCTGTCGGCCAAACTCTCCGGCTAGGCGGTTTTCTCATGACCGCCTGTTCGGCCGTTGCGCCGATGGTGACCTCTCGGGTCATCAAAAGCAATCTTCACATCAGCTCGGAACTCGTCGAGCAGTTAGATCCAATGGAGCTCTCTTCCGTAAACGAGCTCTTGGATCGCATCGCCGCCTTGGGGGTCACTACGGATTATGACCAGGTTGGGCTTAAACCCGATCTAAGAGAAATTAATTCTCCCCAAGTCACCCATCACGTTGCCGTGGTAGAGGCACAGTGCGGCGACTCTTCATCTATCTTAAGGACTAGCTACGTCCGGATTCCTGATCCCTCCAAGCCGGATATCCGCGGAGGGGAGGATGTAACTCAAGACCTGAACTTAGAATTAGGCAACGGGCTAGATTCACTGGACAACATCCAAGAATCCAAACTTCAGAGTTCGGAAACTCCTTGGCCTCTGAGTCTTAGATTGGGTGAAGTTCCGGATTTAAATCCACCCACCCGAACATAAGCGATCTATCCCAAATCAGGCAAAAGCCCGGAGAAACAGTACATCATTACTGGGCAAGGTTCCTCCTGGTTATGAACAGGATAAAGGACTGCCGCGAGGAAGACGCAATCTCAATCTTTTGCAATAATTGCACGGACAAGGGAATCCTCAACGCCACAGGTCATCATGATATTACACGCTTCTCTGACTTGGCGTCCATAGTACAAAAGTACTGTGCAATGGAAAGCGCCCAGAAAACCGAAACTAAATTTTGGGACAATCCGGCCCTGAATAGAAACCTCATCCGAAATAAAAGGGTGCATCATCATCAGACACCCGGGTTAAAAACCAAAAAACCAAAACCCTCTATAGGGCATGGAACCGTACTAGAGGGATGGCTTAATGGACCCTGTAAAATTCATAGTACAGAGGATGCCACACCAACTCATAGCCTTAGAGCATGTTGGATACTCTGGCAGGTGGCCAAAAGGGGCGAAGATCTCCTAATTCCGGAGGCCGCAAAAAACCACCTCAGGGACTCTAGTAAAGTCTTAACAGTCTTCGAGACTTTCGCATCAAATAATATGCGAAAAAGAACACTCCGCAGCCTCGCCGAAGTCTATCAAGTAGCAACAATAAACCCATGGAGTGACACGGCTATTACTTTTAATGCCAGTGATGAACCTAAAATCGGAACAGCTCGAGCACCAGCCGCATTGGTACTCAGTCCTATAGTGGACGGCTTTCGCCTCACCAAGGTACTCATGGACGGAGGCAGCGGATTGAACCTCATTTATGAGGAAACCCTTCAAAAAATGGAAATAGACTGGAACCGCATTGAGCGAAGCAGCACAACCTTTAGAGGAATAATCCCCAGTCGGGAAGCGCGTTGTGCAGGAAAAATCACACTAGATGTGGTATTTGGCACGTCGGATAATTATAGGTCCGAAGAGGTCACATTCCAAGTGGCCCCATTCAGTAGCGGATACCACGCTCTGCTGGGGCGGGAAGCGTTTACAATCTTCCAAGCAATACCCCATTACGGGTACATGAAGCTCAAGATGCCCGGGCCGAACGGAATCATCACTCTCGCTAGTGATCCGGACATAGCACTCCGCGCCGAAAACAAGACAGCCGCATTGGCCCTTGAGGCACTGTCCAAAGCCCTAGCGGCTAAGGAACTGACTACGCTGCGCTCCACGATAAACAGGGACGATGTGATACTCGATAAAAGATCCAAGTCCACCTCCTTTAAACCAGCGGATGAGATAGTCAAATTCCAGGTCCATCCAACGGACCCCAATAAAACAGCTTCCATCGGGGCATGATTAAACCTTGATGTAGACGCCTCACTGCGAGAATTCCTATGGGAGAACTGGGACATTTTTGCCTGGCACCCTTCAGACATGCCAGGAATCCCACGCAGGCTGGCCGAACACAGCTTAAATATCCTAAAAGGATTCAAACCTGTCAAACAAGCCCTTCGGCGTTTCTCTAAGCCCAAGAGACAGGCAATGGGAGAGGAGCTAGCCAAACTATTGGAGGCCGGATTCATCAGAGATATAAAACATCCGGACTAGCTAGCAAACTTGGTGATGGTACCAAAGAAGGACAAATCCTGGCGCTTGTGCGTTGATTTCAAAGACCTTAACAAGGCTTGCCCAAAGGATCCCTTCCCCCTCCCCCGCATCGATCAAATTATCAATGCCACTGCTGGACACGATTCGTTGTGCTTCCTCGACGCATACTCCGGTTACCATCAAATCAAAATGGCAGAGTCAGACCAAGCCGCAACGGCATTCATCACCCCATACGGCCCATTCTGCTTCAACACAATGCCTTTCGGGCTCAAAAACGCCGGCGCAACATATCAGCGCATGATTCAGACATGTCTGGCAAACCAGATCGGCAAAACAGTAGAGGCATACATGGATGATGTGGTCATAAAAACAAGACACATCGAATCTCTAGTAGACGACTTGAGGCTTACATTTGACAACCTCCGAGCATATGACATCAAGCTAAATCCAGAAAAATGCGTTTTCGGCGTTCTAGCCGGAAAGCTCTTGGGCTTCATTGTATCCGGTAGAGGAATCGAAGCAAATCCAGCCAAGATCCGAGCTTTGTCACAATTGGATATCTGAAAGGACCTCAAACAAATACAAAAATTAACCGGATGCGTGGCGGCTCTAAGCCGCTTTATCTCCCGGTTGGGAGAAAAGGCGCTACCCCTCTATCGCCTCCTTCGGCGCACCGAACACTTCGAGTGGACGGATGCCGCCACGGCCGGACTCGAGGAAATAAAAGCCATATTGGCAACAATCCCCGTCCTGGCCGCGCCAAACATCAGCGAACCAATGCTATTGTACATTGCAGCAACCCATCAAGTTGTCAGCGCAGTACTCATCGTCGAGCGGGAAACGGACGGACACAAATTCCCCCTTCAAAAGTCGGTTTACTATGTGTCCACTGTCCTCACCCGATGCAAATCACGGTACCCACATTATCAAAAGATTGTGTATGCGGTATTCATGGCATCCCGGAAGCTACGACACTACTTTCAAGAGTGTTCAATCACAGTAGCATCGGAAGTACCACTCAACCATATTATAAACAATCGTGACGCAACGGGCCGGATTGCAAAATGGGCCATCGAGCTCCTCCCGTTCGACATAACTTATAGGCCACGGCGAGCTATCAAGTCGCAAGTTTTGGCCGACTTCGTCGCAGAATGGACGGAGGCCAAACTCCCTAAAGAGTACGGCACATATTCAAACTGAATCATGCACTTCGACGGTTCCAAAATGTTGGCCGGACTAGGGGCTGGCGTCGTTTTGACGTCCCCCATAGGAGACACAGTTCAATATGTACTCTAGATTATGTACACGGACTCCAACAATGCAGCCGAATATGAGGCCCTTTTACATGGTCTCCGGATGGCAGTATCCATGGGCATTCAACGCCTAGAGGTGTGCGGGGATTCGAACCTCGCGATATCCCAAATAAATGGAGACTTCGATGCCAAGGATCCAAAAATGGCAGCTTACCGCAACGCCGTCCTCAAAATGTCAGCTCGGTTTGAGGGGCTCGAATTTCACCATATAGCCCGAGAAAACAATCAGGCGGCAGACGTCCTGGCATGCATCGGCGCAAAACGCGATGCGGTCCCCCCCAACATCTTCCTGGAAAGGTTGTTCAAGCCATCCGTAGTATGGGAAGGGGAACATGGCAATATTAGCCCGGACCCAACCGCACTGTCCGACGCCGAACAATCTGACATAATCGGAGGTTCTGCCAATGAAATCACAACCTCAGCCCACGTACTAATGGCCGTTATCGCCCCGTGGACAGAACCATTCCTAGCCTACCTTACTAGGCAGGAACTCCCAGAGGACCAAAACGAGGCACGTTGTATAGTGCGGTGATCTAAAGCCTATAAAGTTCATGAGGGAGAACTTTATAAGAAAAGCACTAGCGGAGTCCTTCAAAGGTGCATCTCCAAAGAGGAAGGGCGGAACCTGCTGGCTGAAATTCATGCCGGACTCGGTGGCCATCACGCCGCAGCTCGGTCCCTTGTATGCAAGGCTTTCCGTACAGGCTTTTATTGGCCGACGGCCCGGGCGGACGCTCAGGACTTGGTCCAACGATGCGCCGGTTGCCAGCTTTTTGCAAACCAAAGCCATATGCCACCCACCGCCCTCCAAACTATCCCCATCACTTGGCCTTTCGCGGTCTGGGGGCTTGACATGGTGGGACCCCTTAAAGGCGGAACCCACAAGAAAAAATACTTACTGGTCATGGTGGATAAGTTCACCAAATGGATAGAAGCCAAGCCTGTTAAGACGGCCGAATCCGGACCTGTGATAGACTTTATATCCGGGGTCGTACACCATTATGGCGTCCCCCACAGCATCATCACCGATAACGGCATGAACTTTACGGCCGATGAGGTAAAACTCTGGTGCAAAAACATGGGCATCAAGCTCGATTATGCTTCCGTCTATCACCCACAAACTAACGGTCAGGTCGAACGTGCAAATGGTCTCATCATGAGCGGCATCAAACCCAGATTAGTGTGGTCCCTTAAGGAATCTAACACGCACTAGGTAGAGGAGCTCGACTCCGTACTCTGGGGGCTGCGGACCACGCCGAATCGCACCACCGGATACACACCATTTTTTATGGTGTACGGCGCAGAGGCAGTCTTGCCCTGCGACATAATTCATGACTCACCTCGAGTGCGCATGTACGAAGAAAGGGAAGCCGAGCTCGATCGGCAGGACGGTTTGGATGCCTTAGAGGAGGAGCGCGACGTGGCAAAAGCCCGTTCCGCATTCTATCAACAGCAGGCTCGAAGATATCAAAGCAGAGAAGTGCGGGCCAAAAACTACAACGTTGGCGAATTAGTTCTACGCCTGCCGGACAAGAAAAAGGACAAGCTGAAGCCCAAGTGGGAAGGTCCCTTCATAATCGACCAAGTCCTGACTGGTGGAGCATACCGCCTGCGAGATGCGTCGGATAACCGACTCGAGCCGAACACATGGAACGCAGCCCGTCTCCGAAGATTCTACGCCTAGCGCCGGACTCTGTGTTTGTCTCCTTCCTCTGTCCATTTTTTACATTTTCTGTCTTACATTTCTCTCCTTCCCCTCTTTTCTTTTCTATCCCTTAAAGGCTCCTCAAGTGATGTGCTACTCGCGCTCATTAAACCTGGGGATTCTTTAACAGAAGCTTATTTATACGGGCTTCACGCCCACCACATGTGTCAAACTTCCGCATGTACCTTTTCTTCACCATTATATGCATCGATATGACTTAAGTTTTGGCCAAGCTGGGTTGCCTGGCTCCTGTGCTTACCCCTACGTTCCCGATTGTTCGGCTAGGTGGTAAAGGGAGCACCTCTGCGATTGTTACTGCCGGATCAGCCGGATGTGTACCTCGGACTGGGTGAAGCCGAAAGCTAGCGTTCTTAAGGGAATATTCGGTCGGTGAACTAAAAGATGACCTTTTTTACTTATTTATATATATGCCCCTAGATGATTTTCCTGCGTTTGCAGTCCGGACATGCACTTTAGGGCATGCCTCCCAGAGAAAGGAACCCCTAACGGAACTATTCTCTCTCGAAAATGTTTCTTACTAACCATGTAATATAACATAACTAGTTGGGCACTTGTCTGATAAAGCACTAATGACCCCTACGCCTGGTCTCCATGCATACCCCGGTTCTTACATAACCGGTAGGGTATTCGGACACACTCCAGACCGTCAGGTCTTGAGGTTGAAGCGAAAAGGTCGGCAACGACAAACGATCGACAATCCGGCTAGAAGGCATTACACATGTCAATTAAAAATTACATAGTCACTCCGACTGATTGTATTCCTCTTCAATACCATCTAACAGGCTGTCTAACTTACAGTCCTGCTGGGAATACTTTGCGGCAAATTCTACTTGGCCGTACACTAAGCTTACAGGGTGCTCCTTCCCGTCAGGCCCCATAGGTCCGACCTCGGCCATGTGGTTTGGGTCAGACTTCATGTACCGCGTCTTCACCATGGCCCAGGCCTCCCTAGCTCCTTGTCAGTAGGCCGATATCTTCCACAACCGGAAGCGCCGCCGAGCTCCCTTAAGCTTCTCCGAAAGCTCTCCAAGGCCCTCGGGCATGGAGTGGGAAGGCCATAAGGCTCGGGCAACGCCTCGCATCGCCTGCCGAACTCGCTCGTGCAATTGTGAGAGCTCGGGAAGAAGGTCACCCGTAGAACCGGGCATCTCCTCTGCGGGACGGCCCGATAGCATACCTACAGACATTACTCTGTTAGTTGACTTCCTCGCCGAACTCTTTTCTTTCAAAGATTCGCTTAAGCACTTACTAAATATGCCGCGTCGAAGCCGCTGATTCTCCTTAGTAGAGTCCGACAGCTGGCCACGAACATCTTTAAGTTCAACGTCCAGCTTGGTGTTGGCATCCTGAAGATCATTCTTCTCCCGCCTCACCCTTGTCAACATACTCTCACCGGCCTTTAGCCGGTGCAAGAGTTGTTGCCTCTCTGGATCTAGTCCGGCGCCATCTGCAATATGATTTGTCAGATTTACACCCACACCGCACTTCGCAAGATACTAATCTTTCGAAGGGTATCTTACCAGAGGGGGTCTCTTTGGGATCCCCTGCCGCGTCTAGTGTGGCCTCCAGTTGGGCTTTGCACTCTTCTAGCTCCTGGGACAGTACGGTATTCTTCTCTGTAAGAACCTGCATAACAAATGATCCTTAAATCAGTTACCCTAACTGTTTCAAGTCTCGGGGGCTACTGGTATATATATATATATATATATATATATTTACCAAAATTTTCTTACTCGTATGTCTTTTACATATTGCTCCGTGGCTCCGGCTAAACCATTTTGAGCGGCACGGAGATATGCATCTCCCGAATTGAAGCCATCTAATGCCTCTTGGGAGAAACAAGCGTTGCGAAGAACTGTTCGGCGACACATGTGGTTCATGGCACTCTCCACCTCGGAATTGGTGGCAGATAGCCTGTCCGCATCCTCTGTCGGAGGAGCATCCGGTGCGCGCCTTGTGTTCACTTCCGCTTCCAGGCCAGGCGTTGGAGCCTGGCTGGTGGAGGCGCGATTGGCAACCTCTCCGGATGTAGTCCAGCGAGGTCTCTTCGTCCTGAAGACAGCACGAACGTTAATATGCCCTGAAGGAATAACACCAGGGAAAAAGAGGGTGCGCTATACCTTTGCGCTGGCATCTCAGTCCGGACTACACTCCTTTTTACCCCACGGGGCCCTGCGGCCCCTCGTTGGCTAGCCGCCGCAGGTTCGGCCTCCCGCCTCGAAAACCTCCCCTGCAAAATACGGCCATTGTCAGGAAAACTGAAATGCGTGAGAATGGATTCCTTCTCAAGGGGATGAGACTCCGCTCTCTGTTACCTGGGAGGCCGGGATTAACCCTGGGTAATCAGTCGTAATGGCCACCAAGGTATTTTCCTTGCTTAGCTGATGAAACACCCCGTCAATCAGCTCCACCGATATGTCCGGATCCTCTTCGGAGTCCGGATCGAGGGACCGTTCTGGATCCTCGGGCTATGGGGGACGGCTGTTTATATCCTTTACTTCCTGACGCAGTTCCTGCGTTGAAATCGGAAGACTACATATTTAATCATGGGAATATAGAACGGATGGGCAAGCACAATTGTCCACTTACCCAACTCGGAGGGTTGTACATAGAAAATCCGCCCTGCGGGTTAGCACAGAGGAATTCCTCCTCTTCTCCCTTGTACAAAGAGGATAAGATCTTTACTAGAGCGGCAGCTGAGGCTGGCCCCTTACGACCGTAACGGGTGGTGTCATCCTCCCCGTTAAAATCCCACATGGGGTGGCCTCTATATTGAAGCGGCTGCATCCCCCGCATAATGCATGCGGCCATGACTTCAATCATGGTTAGTCCGGAATGAGCCAATAGTCTTATCCGACCCATTAGGTGAAGGACGTCCCTGTCGCCTTCTCTCTGAGAGCTCCGTGGACGCCAGCTTAGGCGTTTCTTTAAGGGAGCACTGTTGAATTCGGGGAGACCGGCCCGGATAGGATCCGGCAGTGAGACATCATCTATATAAAACCATTCCGAAGGCCAATCCTCGGACGTCTTCTTTGGGGTTCCGGATAGATATCCGGTCCCAGCGATACGCCACACTTCAGCTCCGCCCACTTGATATATAGACCCCTCTTGAGAGCGGGGCACCAGGCAGAATAACCTCTTCCACAGCGTGAAATGAGCCTCAACACCCAAGAATAGCTCGCAAAGGGCGACGAAGCCCGTGATATGCAATATAGAGGCGGGCGTGAGATTGTGCAGCTGGAGGCCGTAGAACTCCAGAAGCCCACGGAGAAATGGATGAATTGGAAATCCAAGTCCTCTTACTAGATAAGGGACGAGGCACACCCGCTCTCCTTTGGAGGGATTGGGGGTGCTCTCCTCTTGCTCTCCGCCATTATAGGTGGCGAGTCCGGCTCGGACCGGGACCATATAGGCCTGAGGGAGAAATCCCTTGGCCTGAAGCGACACTATCTCGCTGTGCGGGATGGAGCACCTCTCCCAGTCTCCAGGTTTAGGACTGGAAGGGCGAGAGGAGGAGCTGCGACGGCTGGCCATGTTGGAATGGACCTTTGCTGGAGGCGCTCTGATGATTACTCGCGGAGAGGAGAAGGTGTGGTTTGGATCTGAATCCCCATCCCATTAAATCGGCGGCTCGTTTATGCAGCTAGGGGTGTGAATGTAAAAACACCCCGACTTTTCGCATTCGTTTAACACGTGGAAGACGGCCATTATTGGGCGTGGAAGCCAAGGTGCGCTACATTACGAAAATCGGACATTATTCAGCAGGTACACGGAATTTGGAGAAGAACCCGTCTTGCAATGCCGAAGACAATCTGCGCGCCGGACTCGTCGTCATTGAAGCCTGGTTCGGGGGCTACTGAGGGAGTCCTGGATTAGGGGGTGTCCGGGTAGCCGGACTATACCTTCAGCCAGACTCCAGGACTATGAAGATACAAGATTGAAGACTTCGTCCCGTGTCCGGATGGGACTTTCCTTGGCGTGGAAGGCAAGTTTGGCGATGCGGATATTTAGATCTCCTACCATTGTAACCGACTTTGTGTAACCCTAACCCTCTCCGGTGTCTATATAAACCGGAGGGTTTTAGTCCGTAGGACAACTTCATCATACAACAATCATACCATAGGCTAGCTTTTAGGGTTTAGCCTCCTTGATCTCGTGGTAGATCTACTCTTGTACTACCCATATCATCAATATTAATCAAGCAGGACGTAGGGTTTTACCTCCATCAAGAGGGCCCGAACCTGGGTAAAACATCGTGTTCCTGGCCTCCTGTTACCATCCGTCCTAGACGCTTAGTTCGGGACCCCCTACCCGAGATCCGCCGGTTTTGACACCGACAGTGTCCTCACCATAAAGGGGGACGCCAAAGGAAGCCTTGATGATGCTCAAGCTCGCCCTCAAGACCGCCGCAATAGCGCAACCCTCCGACTCAAATACCTCCAAGGCCAAGGGAGCCGCACCAACCAAGAAGAAGCAATTTTTCACTCAGGGCAAGGCAGAAACCAAGTGAGTGCCAGCTGAGGAGGATGGGTCCTCAGGGGCAACCTTTACCATAGGCCCCAACCTTGAGCCTGGCCAGGAGGAGGCGTTGGTGAAGTTCTTGCACGCAAACAAGGAAGTGTTCGCTTGGGAGCCCGATCAGCTGGTGGGGATCCCAAGAGAGGTGATAGAGCACCACCTGAAGGTGTGCCCCAACGTACGCCCTGTGAAGCAGAAGGCGAGGCGGCAGTCCACGGAGAAGCAAGCTTTCATCGTCCAAGAAACCCGCAAGCTGGAGGCTGCGGGTGTCATTCGCGAGGTTCGGTACCCCGAGTGGCTGGCAAACCACGTCTTCGTCCTCAAGGCGGCAAGGAGCGGATGTGCATCGACTTCACCAACCTCAACAAGGCCTGCCCCCAAGATCCGTTCCCGCTTCCACGCATCGACCAGATCGTCGACTCCACTACCGAGTGCGACTTGATGTGCTTCCTGGATGCATTCTCAGGATATCACCAGATCAAGATGGCGGTAGAAGATGTGGAGAAGATGGCCTTCCTAACCCCGTGTGCGGTGTACTGCTACACTTGCATGCCTTTCGGACTGCGTAGCGCATGCACAACCTTCCAGTGGCTCATGCACATTGCCTTGGGTTGGCAGCTCGGGAGGAACGCTGAAGCCTACGTCGACGACATGATGGTGAAGTCTCGGGAGGCGAGGACCTTGATCCAAGACCTGGAGGAGACCATTGAAAGCCTTCGCCAGGTGGACTTGCGGCTCAACCCAGAGAAGTGTGTGTTTGGCGTCCCTTCCGGCAAGCTGCCAAGATTCCTTGTGTCCCACAGGGGGATCGAGGCCAACCCAGAGAAGGTCAAGGCCATTGAAGACATGAGTCCACCGCAAACCCTCAAGGAAATGCTGAAGCTTGCTGGACGGGTGACCGCGTTGGGACGCTTTATTTCCAAGCTGGGAGAGCATGCCCTACCCTTCTTCAAGCTGATGAAGAAGAAGGGCCCATTCAAGTGGACCCCGAAGGCCGATCGAGCATTTCAAGACCTCAAGAGATACCTGACTAGCCCTCAAGTGATGGTGGCGCCGCGACCTCTCGAGCCGCTAGTGCTCTATCTTGCCGCCACTCCCTACTCCGCCAGCGCGGCTTTAGTGGCGGTTCGGGAAGAATACCAAGCCAAGGGCGCATCGCGCCGAGCTACACCCCCAGCAGAGACGATGCAAGACCAGGAGGGCGCCACAAGGGTCGCCGCAGCAACAGTAGAAGAGCAAGCTCAGTAGGACGACGCTCCCAAACCCGCAAAGGCCTCGACAAGCGATCAAGCGTTGGGGGCTCCACCACCTCAGGAGGCACCCCAACTCCCGAAAGACGCAAGCCTCATCGACACACCTACCCTTGTGGAGCACCCGGTATACTTCGTCAGCACGGTGTTGCGGGACGCAAGAGCATGGTACCCCATGCCTCAGAAGCTCCTGCTCACGCTCCTGGTGGCCTCACGAAAGCTGCGACACTACTTTCAAGGCCACCCCATTAAAGTCATCTCGGCCTACCCACTGGAGAGGGTGCTCAGGAGCCCCAACTCTGCTGGAAGGGTCGCTGAGTGGAACATCAAGTTGCAAGCATTCCAGTTGGAGTTCAGCACTACCAGGGTCATCAAGGGAGCCGCACTCGCTGATTTCGTGGCAGAATGGACAGACGCCCCGGCGCTTGAAGTAGGCGAAGATCGGTCCCTCTCACCGAGAAGTGAGGCGCCTGACGGTTGGGTCATGTATTTTGATGGTGCCTTCGCACACCAGGGCGCGGGGGGCTGGAGCGGTGCTCATCTCACCCACTCAGGACAAGCTCTACTATGCCGTGCAGCTCTGCTTTGAGCAGGGCGAGAAGGTCTCCAACAACATCGCAGAATACGAAGGCCTCATAGCTGGCCTAAAAGCTGCGGCGGCCCTGGGGGTGAAGCGCCTCACCATTAGGGGTGACTCGCAGCTCCTCGTCAACTTCTCCAACAAGGTGTATGAGCCGAAGGACGAGCACATGGAAGCATACCTGTGTGCAAGATGGAGAAGCAATTCCTGGGCCTGGAGTTGCAGCACGTGCCCCGTGGCACCAACAAGGAAGCTGACGACATCGCCAGAAGGGCATCCAAGCGACAGCCCCAAGAGCCTGGCGTCTTTGAGGAGCGGCGCTTCAAGCCATCAGCAACACCACCGCTTTCAAGAACAGCTCAGCCTCGGGAGGAACTCCTGGAGCCGCCTGCCACAGGAGCCCCAGCCTATGGCCCGACCTCGGGAGCACGCCTACTCTTGGCGCTAGAGCCCCAGGAGGGAAGCTGGACCAAGGAATTTAAGGAATACCTGATGCAAGGGACGTTGCCGGAGAAGGAGGAGAACGCGGAGCATGTGGCCCAGCAGGCCACAGCATACTGCATCCAAGACGGTGAGTTATACAGGAAGCAGCCAAATGACGTTTCACTGTGTTGTATCTCCAGGGAACAGGGGAAAGAGCTGATAGCCGACATACACTGCGAGGACTGCAGGCACCATTCGTCATCGCGAACCCTCGTCGGCAAGGCATTCCGCCGTGGATTCTACTGGCCTACGGTGCTCAATGATGCATGTGAGCTAGTGAAGTCCTGCGAGGCCTGCCAATTCCACACCAAGCAGATCCATCAGCCAGCTCAGGGCCTCCAGACCATTCCACTCTCATGGTCGTTCGCAGTGTGGGGGCTAGATATCCTGGGCCCATTCCCTCGGGCGCCTAGGGGCTATCGATACCTCTACGTCGCCATCGACAAGTTCACTAAGTGGGCGGAGGTTGAAGCCGTCCGCACCATCCCAGCTGGCTCTGCGGTCAAGTTCATCAAGGGCCTCATGAGCCGTTTTGGGGTCCCCAACTGCATCATCACTGATAATGGCTCGCAGTTCACTAGTAATCTCTTCAAGTCATATTGTGCTAACCTTGGAACGCAGATCTGCTATGCTTCGGTAGCGCACCCCAGGAGCAATTGCCAGGCCGAACGTGCCAACGCGGAGGTCCTGAGAGGCCTCAAGACCAGGACCTTCAAGAAGAAGCTCGAGGCATGCGGTAGGGGCTCGCACGATGAGCTCCAGTCCGTGATGTGGTCCATCCGCACCACCGCCACCAATCCGGCGAGCGATACCCCGTTCTTCCACGTCTACGGAGCAGAAGCATTCCTCCCTCACGAGGTCAGACATCGCTCCGCACGGGTCTTGGTGTTCGATGAAACGCAGCAGGATGCCAGGCGGGGGACGAACCTCGTGATAGGGGAGGAACGTCGCCGCGAAGCTGCACTACAGGCAGCAAGATACCAGCAGGCGCTGCGGCGGTACCACTGTCGCAGCGTCTGCTCCAGGACGCTCGAGGTGGGTGACCTCGTCCTGAGGCGGGTCTTCTCCAGGGAAGGGATGCATAAGATCTCACCCATGTGGGAGGGCCCGTTCAAGGTCGTCCATGTCTCCAGGCCTGGCGCCGCGCGCCTGGAGACACAGGACGGGGTACCCATCCAGAACGAGTGGAACATTCAGCACCTCCGGAAGTTCTACCCCTGAAGAAAGTCCCAGCACCTGTGAAGAAGGTCCGGCGCCTATGAAGAAAGGCCCAGCGCCTGTGAAAAAGACAAGCGCCTGTGAAGATCGCCTCCCGTGACACTCTCACATAATAACGAGTGGGGTTGTACACGCCCAGAGTCTCAGGAGTGCCGCCCTTGGGCCTCGGGGGCTCCCTCCCATCTCTTAGTAGTAGCACTTAGCTCCGCGCTGGTGAGAAGACGTCGAAGACTAGACTAGGTGCCGGACGCGCCTTTTCATTTGCTTTCTGAAGTTGGATCACCCCTCTTTAATTGAAATTTTCTTTTCGGTGTCTCTTGTTGGTCTCGCCCTTTCGCTTTCTGCCTCTGTCTCTGCCTTCATTTCTTTGGTCAGGCTATACTCTCTCGCGCGCTTCTCGCAAGGGGGCTGAACAGGTACCTTCGTGAGCTTCCTCCTTCTGTTTTTTACGAGGTACCATCGTTCAAGCCCACAAGCTGGCGCACCTCTCTCTCAATCCGTGCCCCTCGGGTACCGCGATACGAAGCGCTGGGTCAAGGCCAGCGGCGCATGTGACCAAGCCTTGGGTGAACGATAAAGCTCTTAATGAATTTTTTGCAGCTCCTAAGCGCCTACCAGGCCAAGGAGGCCTTGGGAGGCACCAGGAAGCAAGTGCCTCGTGAGGAGGAGGCTACTCCGAGCAAGTCAAGCTAAGTTATCCCTACATAAAACGACGATGTTGTGACACAGCACAGGAACGACAAACACAGCATAATGATTGAGATCATAGTTTGATACATGCCCCTCCAGGGCCCATTCTGGTTTCTTTCTGATGCAGGAAGGAAAGGAAGAACAAAATAAAAGTAGCGCGTGCCCCTACAGCGACCCGTGAGGGCAGGCTCTTGGCGCCATCCCAAGCTCAGCCAGACCCCTCCTCGCGCTTCACGGAGACACAGCGACGAGACGACCCACTGCCGCCTTCGAAGCAGGCATGGCGGCGTGGCGGCTGGTCGTAACCGCCGCTGTTTAAGCTGTCGCTGGAGGAAGAGCCGTCGTAGCTGGACGAGACATGGTCAGCCCCAAGGGCGGGTTCGCCCTCATCCTCATCATGACCATCGCCAAGGCCGAGCACTTCCTCGTCGTCGTTGACCTCGGGGCAACACCTGGCGCGGCGACCATCTTCCCCAAACACCCTCACGTAGACAGTCGCGTCACTGTCACACTTGAAATGGAGGGTGCACCGCCTGCCCAGGCCATGCGCATAGGAAAATGGCTGCCAGCCACGGGCCAGGGCTATGTTGCCCGCGACGGAGACCTCGACCGCGACCCAGGAAGCCCTGCTGCAGCAGCCGTCCACCTGCAGCTAGAACCCGCCTCGACCAGAGGCTGGAAGCTCATCGACGAAGAAACACGGGAGCTGAAGCCAGTTGCCGACCGGATTCTCCGACTAGACGACGAACTCCGGCAGCACCTCCACCGAGTCGAAGCGTGGCCGGGGAGGCCACGCAACCACGGCGCGTCTCCCTTCATCGACAGGACAGCCACGACCGGAACGACCCCTGCCACGCGAAGCGGCGCCGCCACGGCTGCGCGGGGCTGCGGCGGGGGTAGCGGTGTGCTTGCGGGGATGGTCGCATCCATGCTTGGGCATCGAAGAGCCGGGCCCCTCGGGAGGGGCCTTCCCCTTCTCCGCGGCGGAGAACCTCTTCGGCGGCGCCATTGGTGTCGCAACTGACGATGGAGCAAAGGGGGAGAAGCGAGCCGAATGGGAAGAGATGGGCGACGGGGGCTCTGCCCCCCTCCCCATTTATAGCAGAAGGAGGCCAACCAGCGCCCCCCATGATCACAGTTAATGATGGTTTTTCCCTGCATGCAGCAGAGACTTGTCAAATTAGGCAGTTGTCGAGGCAACATGGGGAAGCGGAGACGCCCATGTCCAATCAATCGTCACGCGTCAACGAAGGCCGCAGGCTAATGGGGCCCGCGGCGCTCCGCGCTCGCCCTTCGGCTTCGCCTCGAAGCCAAGACCGAGCGCGCCTTGGGGCCGGGGGCTACTATCGGCATTCTGGGAATGGGGGTCCCCAGACTTGCTTGTCTGCGGCCCACGGCATGGCTCTGCGAGTGGGCCCGTACGGCCCATCTTCACCAGCAAGGACTCAAGACCCTCGCGAGGGGCCAAGCCTCGCGAGGCGGACGACACAAGACCTCCTCAGGAGCGGCCTCACTAGGCTGGCTCGCGAGGGGCGGAGAGATCAAGGCCAAGCAAACCTCGCGAGGTTCCAATGACATGAGCCATGACGATCGAGATCAGGCGGGCGCCAGGCGGGCGCCATTGCGCATAGTGTCCTTGTTTCCTCTTTGGTGCTAAGGAAGCAAGCGTAGGCACGGAGTACCGAGGCATCAAGCAAAGGTTTCCATATCGGTGCAACGAGACCAATACCAACGGGATGGCAAGACGAAGGTCACCATGGATCCCAAGACGGCGTCACCACCAGAGCCTTTGACACGCGAAGACTGCTTTTGTCAGGATAAGTTGTACTAGTTGTCCCCCTTCGTATTGGTCGTTGTTGGCTTCCTTCCCTCTCAATATTTGGGGAGAGGACCAGGGCCTCTATAAATAGGATTAGCCACCACAGTAGGAGGGGGATCCAACTAGGCTGGAACTCATTCAGCTCATCCTCTCACCCACCAAGCACAAGAACACCTCGCCTCAGGAGGTTGTTCTTCCCCTTGTACTGTTCATCCTCAGCCCAAGAGGCAATCCACCACCACCACACTGGAGTAGAGTATTACACCACAACGGTGGTCCGAACAGGTATAAATCTTGTGTCCTTTGTGTTGCGAGTTCGTCGAGTTAGCCCATGAGATCTTAGCGAAGCTAGGACGTGGATTGGTAGGGGGAGATCTTCGTGCGCACCCCAGAGTTTAAACCTCGAGGGTTTTGCCGGAACCCGTGATCCGACAAGTGGTCCTATCCTTACCTTTCTCTTTACTTCCAATTTGTCTTCATGAAGTCATTGTCCGCTTGGATGATCTGATTGTCTTCACTGAGTGAAGATTGTTGTTGATTGGCTTCATACTATCTTCCATCTTGATCCATACTACCTAGCTATTGGTAGTATTGATATGTCTCCAATGTATCTATAATTTTTGATTGCTCCATGCTATATTATCTTCTGTTTTGGAAATTATTGGGCTTTATTATTCACTTTTATATTATTTTTGGGACTAACCTATTAACCGGAGGCCCATCCCAGAATTGTTGTTTTTTGCCTATTTCCGAGTTTCGCAGAAAAAGAATATCTAACGGAGTCCAAACGGAATGAAACCTTCGGGAACGTGATTTTCGGAACGAACATGATCCAGGAGACTTGGACCCTATGTCAAGCAACCAACAGGGAAGCCACGAGGTAGGGGGCGCGCCTACCCCCCCCCCCCCCCCCCCCGCCAGGCGTGCCCTCCACCCTCGTGGGCCCCTGTTGCTCCACTGACGTACTCCTTCCTCCTATATATACCTACGTACACCCAAACGATCAAATACGGAGCCAAAACCCTAATTCCACCGCCGTAACTTTCTGTATCCACGAGATCCCATCTTGGGGCCTGTTCCGGAGCTCCGCCGGAGGGGGCATCGATCACGGAGGGCTTCTACATCAACACCATAGCCTCTCCAATGATGTGTGAGTAGTTTACCTCAGACCTTCGGGTCCATAGTTATTAGCTAGATGGCTTCTTCTCTCTTTTTGGATCTCAATACAATGTTCTCCCCCTCTCTCGTGGAGATATATTCGATGTAATCTTCTTTTGCGGTGTGTTTGTTGAGACCGATGAATTGTGGGTTTATGATCAAGTTTATCTATGAACAATATTTGGATCTTCTGAATTCTTTTATGTATGATTGGTTATCTTTGCAAGTCTCTTCGAATTATCAGTTTGGTTTGGCCTACTAGATTGATCTTTCTTGCAATGGGAGAAGTGCTTAGCTTTGGGTTCAATCTTGCGGTGTCCTTTCCCAGTGACAGTAGGGGCAGCAAGGCACGTATTGTATTTTTGCCATCGAGGATAACAAGACGGGGTTTTTATCATATTGCATGAATTTATCCCTCTACATCAAGTCATCTTGCTTAAAGCGTTACTCTGTTCTTATGAACTTAATACTCTAGATGCATGATGGATAGCGGTCGATGTGTGGAGTAATAGTAGTAGATGCAGGCAGGAGTCGGTCTACTTGTCTCGGACGTGATGCCCATATACATGATCATACCTAGATATTCTCATAACTATGCTCAATTCTGTCAATTGCTCAACAGTAATTTGTTCACCCACCGTAAAATACTTATGCTCTTGAGAGAAGCCACTAGTGAAACCTATGGCCCCCAGGTCTATCTTCCATCATATTAATCTTCAACACTTAGTTATTTTCATTGCCTTTTATTTCACTTTGCATCTTTATCATAAAAATACCAAAAATATTATCTTATCATATCTATCAGATCTCACTCTCGTAAGTCACTGTGTAGGGATTGACAACCCCTTATCGCATTGGTTGCGAGGATTTATTTGTTTTGTGTAGGTGCGAGGGACTGGCGCGTAGCCTCTGATACGTCCATTTTGCATCATGCTTTTACTTCGATATTTATTGCATTATGGACTCTTATTTCACTTTATGTCACAATACTTATGGCTATTCTATCTTATTTTACAAGGTTTCCATAAGGAGGGAGAATGCCGGCAGCTGGAATTCTGGGCTGGAAAAGGAGCAAATATTAGAGACCTATTCTGCGCAACTCCAAAAGTCCTAAAACTCCACGGAACATCTTAAAATAAATAAAGAAAAATCCTCGCCAAAGATGAAGGCCAGGGGGCCCACACCCTGCCCACGAGGGTGGGGGCGCCCCCCCCTAGGGCGCACGCCCCTACCTCGTGGGCCCCCTGGTGGCTCTCCGACATCCATCTTCTCCTATATGAAGTCTTTCGATGATAAAAAAATTGGAAGGAACTTTTCGGGACGAGACTCCGTCGCCACGAGGCGGAACCAATCTAGAGCTCCGACAGAGCTGTTCTGCCGGGGATACTTCCCTCCGAGAGGGGGAAATCATCACCATCGTCATCACCAACGCTCCTCTCATCGGGAGAGGGCAATCTCCATCAACATCTTCACCAACACCATCTCATCTCCAAACCCTGGTTCTTCTCTTGTATCCAATTCTTGTCTCAAAGTCCGGGATTGGTGCTAGTAGGTTGCTATTAGTGTTGATTACTCCTTGTAGTTGATGCTAATTGGTTTATTTGGTGGAAGATCATATGTTCAGATCCTATATGCATATTATTACCCCTCTGATTATGAACATGAATATGCTTTGTGAGTAATTACGTACGTTCCTGAGGACAAGGGAGAAGTCTTGCTATCAGTAGTCATGTGAATTTGGTATTCGTTTGATATTTTGATAAGATGTATGTTGTCTAGCCTCTAGTGGTGTTATGTGAACATCGACTACATAACACTTCACCATTATTTGGGCCTAGAGGAAGGCATTGGGAAGTAATAAGTAGATGATGTGTTGCTAGAGTGACAGAAGCTTAAACCCTAGTTTATGCGTTGCTTCGTAAGGGGCTGATTTGGATCCACGTGTTTCATGCTATGGTTAGGTTTACCTTAATACTTTTGTTGTAGTTGCGGATGCTTGCAATATAGGTTAATCATAAGTGGGATGCTTGTTCAAGTAAGAACAGCACCCAAGCACCGGTCCACCCACATATCAAAGTATCAAAGTATCGAACGCGAATCATATGAACGTGATGAAAACTAGCTTGACGATATTCCCATGTGTCCTCGGGAGCGCTTTTCCTATTATAAGCGTTTGTTTCGGCTTGTCCTTTGCTACAAAATGATTGGGCCATCTTTCTGCACTTTATTTACTTTTGTTACTTGTTGCTCGTTACAATTTATCCTATCACAAAACTATCTGGTATCACTTATTTTAGTACTTGCAGAGAATACCTTGCTGAAAACCGCTTATCATTTCCTTCTGCTCCTCGTTGGGTTCGACACTCTTACTTATCGAAAGGACTACGATAGATCCCCTATACTTGTGGCTCATCAAGACTCTTTTCTAGAACCGTTGCCGGGGAGTGTAGCGCCTTTGGTAGGTGGAATTTGGTAAGGAAGAATTTATATAGTGTGCTGAAATTTACTGTCACTTGTTACTATGGAAAGTAATTCTCTGAGGGGCTTGTTCGGGGTATCTTCACCCCATCCAGTAGAGCAAAGAGTTGCTCCTGAACCTACTGAACCTATTGAAATTGAAACTCCTTCTGAATTTCCTTCGGGTATGATGGAAAAACTGCTAGCTAACCCTTTTACAGGAGATGGAACAAAGCATCCTGATGAGCACTTAATATATGTGGATGAAGTTTGTGGATTATTTAAGCTTGCAGGTATACCCGATGATGTTACTAAGAAGAAGGTCTTCCCTTTATCTATGAAGGGATACGCATTGATATGGTATAGGCTATGTGATGATATGAGATCATGGGACTATAAAAGATTGAAGCTGGAATTTCATCAAAAGTGTTACCCTATGCATCTTGTTCATCGTGATCGCAAATATATATATAATTTCTGGCCTCACGAAGGAGAAAGCATCGCTCAAGCTTGGGGAGGCTTAAATCAATGTTATATTCATGCCCCAATCATGAGCTCTCAAGAGAAATGATTATTCAAAATCTATATGCTCGGCTTTCTGATAACAATCGCACCATGCTCGATACTTCTTGTGCTAGATCTTTTATGATGAAGACTATTGAATTCAGATGGAATTTATTGGATAGAATTAAACGCAACTCTGAAGATTGGGACCTCGACGAAGGTAAGGAGTCAGGTATGACACCTAAGTTTGATTGTGTTAAATCTTTTATTGACACCGATATTTTCCATAAGTTTAGCACTAAATATGGACTTGACTCTGAGATAGTAGCTTCTTTCTGTGAATCTTTTGCTACTTATGTTGATCTCCCTAAGGAGAAGTGGTTTAAATATCATCCTCCCATAGAAGTAAAAGTAGCTGCACCTATTAAAGTTGAAGAAAAGACTGTCACTTATAATGATCCTATTGTTCCTACTTCTTATGTTGAGAAACCACCTTTCCCTATTAGAATAAAGGATCATGCTAAAGCTTCAACTGTTGTTCGTAAAAGCAATATTAGAACTTATACACCTCCTAAGGAAGTTAAAGTAGAACCTAATATTGCTATTGTTAAAGATCTATTGTCTGATAATATTGATGGGCATGTTATTCAGTTCGAAGGTGAAACTGCTAGAATTGCTAAACCTTGTGCTACAGATAAACATAGACTTGTGGTAGGCGTGCCTGTTATTTCTGTTAAAATAGGAGATCATTGTTATCATGGCTTATGTGATATGGGTGCTAGTGCTAGTGTTATACCGCATACTTTATACGGAGAAATTAAGAATGAAATTGCACCTGCTGAGTTAGAAGGTATTGATGTCACAATTAAACTTGCCAATAGAGATACTATTTCACCAATTGGAATTGTTAGAGATGTTGAAGTCTTGTGTGGGAAAACTAAATATCCTGCTGATTTTCTTGTTCTTACTTCTCCGCAAGATAGCTTTTGTCCCATTATATTTGGTAGACCCTTCTTGAACACTGTGAATGCTAGGATAGATTGCGAAAAGAATGTTGTTACTATTAGCTTGGATGACATGGTTCATGAGTTTAATTTCTCTAAATTTAGTAAACAACATCGTGAGGAAGAATTACCTAGTAAGGATGAAATTATTGGTCTTGCTTCTATTGTCGTACCTCCTAGTGATCCTTTAGAACACTATTTGCTAGACCATGAAAATGATATGTTCATGAATGAAAGAAGGGAAATAGATGAAGTATTCTTTAAACAGGAACCTATTCTGCAACATAATTTGCCTGTTGAAATTTTAGGGGATCCTCCTCCACCCAAGGGTGATCCCGTGTTTGAGCTTAAACCTTTGCCTGACAATCTTAAATATGCTTATCTTGATGAAAAGAAGATATATCCTGTTACTATTAGTGCTAACCTTTCAGAGCATGAAGAACAAAGATTATTGAAAACTCTAAAGAAGCATCGTGCTGCTATTGGATATACTCTTGATGATGTTAAGGGCATTAGTCCCACTCTATGTCAACATAAAATAAATTTGGAAGTAGATGCCAAACTAGTTCGTGATCCTCAACGACGTCTGAATCCTAAAATGAAAGAAGTGGTAAGAAAAGAAATACTCAAGCTTCTGGAGGCAGGTATAATCTATCCCGTTGCTAATAGTGAATGGGTAAGTCCTGTCCATTGTGTCCCTAAGAAGGGAGGTATTACTGTTGTTCCTAATGATAAAGATGAATTGATTCCACAAAGAATTATCACAGGCTATAGGATGGTAATTGATTTCCGCAAATTAAATAAAGCTACTAAGAAAGATCATTACCCCTTACCTTTTATTGATCAAATGCTAGAAAGATTATGCAAACATACACACTATTGCTTTCTAGATGGTTATTCTGGTTTCTCTCAAATACCTGTGTCGGCTAGAGATCAATGAAAGACTACTTTTACATGCCCTTTTGGTACTTTTGCTTATAGACGTATGCCTTTTGGTTTATGTAATGCACCTGCTACCTTTCAAAGATGCATGATGGCTATATTCTCTGACTTTTGTGAAAAGATTTGTGAGGTTTTCATGGACGATTTTTCCGTCTATGGTTCCTCTTTTGATGATTTCTTGAGCAATCTTGATCGAGTTTTGCAGAGATGTGAAGAAACTAATCTTGTCTTGAATTGGGAAAAGTGCCACTTTATGGTTAATGAAGGTATTGTCTTGGGGCACAAAGTTTCTGAAAGAGGTATTGAAGTTGATAAAGCCAAGGTCGATGCTATTGAAAAGATGCCATGTCCCAAGGACATCAAAGGTATAAGAAGTTTCCTTGGTCACGCTGGATTTTACAGGAGGTTCATTAAGGACTTCTCAAACATTTCTCGGCCTCTGACTAATTTATGGCAAAAAGATATACCATTTGTCTTTGATGATGATTGTGTAGAAGCATTTAAAATACTTAAGAAAGCATTAGTCTCTGCACCTGTTGTTCAGCCACCTGATTGGAATTTACCCTTTGAAATTATGTGTGATGCTAGTGACTATGATGTAGGTGTTGTTCTAGGGCAAAGAGTTGATAAGAAATTAAATGTTATTCATTATTCTAGTAATACTCTAGACAATGCTCAAAGAAATTATGCTACTACTGAAAAAGAGCTCTTAGCAGTTTTATTTGCTTGTGATAAGTTCAGATCTTATATTGTTGATTCTAAAGTAACTATTCAAACTGATCATGCCGCTATTAAATATCTTATGGAAAAGAAAGATGCTAAACCTAGACTTATTAGATGGGTTCTCTTGCTACAAGAATTTGATTTGCATATTGTTGATAGAAAGGGAGCTGAGAACCCCAGTGCAGACAACTTGTCTAGGTTAGAAAATATTCTTGATGACCCACTACCTATTAATGATAGCTTTCCTGATGAACAATTAAATGTTATAAGTACTTCTCGTAGTACTCCATGGTATGCTGATTATGCTAATTATATTGTTGCTAAGTTTATACCACCTAGCTTCACATACCAGCAAAATAAAAAGTTTTTCTATGATTTAAGATATTACTTTTGGGATGACCCACATCTTTATAAAGAAGGAGTAGATGGTGTTATTAAACGCTGTGTACCTGAGCATGAACAGGAACAGATCCTACACAAGTGTCATTCCGAGTCTTATCGAGGACACCACGCTGGAGATAGAACTGCACATAAGGTATTGCAATCTGGTTTTTATTGGCCTACTCTCTTCAAGGATGTCCGTAAGTTTGTCTTGTCTTGTGATGAATGTCAAAGAATTGGTAATATTAGTAGACGTCAAGAAATGCCTATGAATTATTCACTCATTATTGAACCATTTGATGTTTGGGGCTTTGATTATATGGGACCTTTTCCTACCTCTAATGGATACACACATATTCTAGTTGCTATTGATTACGTTACTAAGTGGGTAGAAGCTCTTCCAACTAGTAGTGTTGATCATAACACTTCTATTAAAATGCTTAAAGAAGTTATTTTCCCGAGGTTTGGAGTCCCTAGATATTTAATGGCTGATGGTGGCTCACACTTTATTCATGGTGCTTTCCATAAAATGCTTGCTAAATATGATGTTAATCATAGAATTGCATCTCCTTATCACCCACAGTCTAGTGGTCAAGTAGAGTTGAGCAATAGAGAGCTCAAATTAATTTTGCAAAAGACTGTTAATAGGTCTAGAAAGAATTGGTCCAAGAAACTTGATGATGCATTATGGGCTTATAGAACTGCATATCAAAATCCTATGGGTATGTCTCCGTATAAAATGGTTTATGGAAAAGCATGTCACTTACCTCTCGAACTAGAACATAAGGCATATTGGGCTATTAAAGAGCTTAATTATGGTTTTAAACTTGTCGGTGAGAAGAGGTTATTTGATATTATCTCACTTGATGAATGGAGAACCCAAGCTTATGAAAATGCCAAGTTGTTTAAAGAAAAAGTTAAAAGATGGCATGACAAAAGGATACAAAAGCGTGAGTTTAATGTAGGTGATTATGTATTGCTATACAACTCTCGTTTAAGATTTTTTTGCAGGAAAACTTCTCTCTAAATGGGAAGGCCCCTATGTTATCGAAGAGGTCTATCGTTCCGGTGCCATAAAAATCAACAACTTCGAGGGCACAAATCCAAAGGTGGTAAACGGTCAAATAATTAAACATTATATCTCAGGTAATCCCATAAATGTTGAAACTAATATTATTGAAACCGTAACCCCGGAGGAATACATAAGGGACACTTTCCGGAATGTTTCAGACTCCGAAAAGGAATAGGTATGTGGTACAGTAAGTAAACCGACTCCAAAACAATTTTTAAGGCAATATTTCTCCGTTTTGGAATATTTAGAAAAATAGAAAAATAAGTAGCAGTCCGGGAAGGACACGAGGGCCCCACGAGGGTGGTGGGCGCGCCCTACCCCCTGGGCGCGCCCCCCTACCTCGTGAGCACCTCGTGTGCCTTCCAGACTCCGTTTTCTTGCACGATACGTATTTTGGTCGGTAAAAATTCATTATATATTCTCCCGGGGGTTTTGACTCCCGTATCACGCAATTATTCTTTGTTCTTGTTTCGAGCTGTTTTTCTGACAGATCTAGATTATCATGACGTCCCCAAGTGCTTCCAAGGACAAGTTCTTCGAGAAGGTCATCAACCCTTACCTCGCGGAGGTGCTGCGACACCCTCAAACCATTGAGATGCGTGATGGGTTCTTGCACATCCGCGATGTTGAGGGACCAAAGGGAACCGGAAGCGTGGAGACGAGGCTCGAAGCAATGGAGCAACAAGTTTTCAAGTGCCAGGGGATGGTGGAGCGTGGAATCAACGCTAGCCACATGATGCTCGCGGAGTTCACTAACAACTACAAGCCGGATGCCAAGAACACCGAGGAGGCCATCTTCAAGCTATATGAGAAGATCGAGCACCTCCAAGCCCAAATCTATGACCTGCAAAACCAAAACTGTGAGTATGAATATAGATTCAAAAGAATGAGTTTGGCTGCAGATTCGAGGATTCCGGAGACTCGATCATCCTTCTATGATGGTGAACCTATGCCTTGGAAGATGGATGACAAGCCTGCATCATCAACAACACCTCCACCTTCTTCACCAACAAAGGATATATAATCACATGGGTATGGGCACTCCCCTTGGCAACTGCCAAGCTTGGGGGAGGTGCCCCGGTATCGTATCACAATCACAACTCTTATCTTTACCGTTTTTCTTAGTTCGATCCTATTAGTAGTATCTTGATCTAGTAGAATAAATTTTATGGCATGATCTAGTTTTGAGTTTTGCTTTATGATCTCTCTTTGTAATCGAGTCCGTGAGTTATATATAATAAAGATTAGTGTTGAGTCAAGGGCTTGATTATTTTGCCATGATCTTGGGCGAATAAAAGAAAAGAGAAAAAGAATAAGAAGAAACAAAGAGTTCATATTGATCTTATTGAGAGTAATGACTTCACATAGAAAGAGTATGATGATTAAAAGTTGTTGGGAGTTGGCAAACATAGCTTTGGTCATTGTTGCAATTAATAGGAAGTGATAAGGAAAGAGAGGTTTTCACATATAGATATATTATCATTGACATCTTTTATGATTGAGAGCACTCATTAAAATATGACATGCTAAAGAGTTGATGTTGGACAAGGAAGACAACGTAATGAGTTATGTCTTTCTTATATCCAAGATAAAGTATGTTCTCATGGATCCTCTAACTTGTTGAGCCTGCCTTTCCCCCTCATGCTAGCCAAATTCTCAGCACCAAGTAGAAATACTACTTGTGCTTCCAAATACCCTTAAACCAGTTTTGCCATGAGAGTCCACCATATCTACCTATGGATTGAGTAAGATCCTTCAAGTAAGTTGTCATCGGTGCAAAGCAATAAAAATTGCTCTAAATATGTATGATTGATTGGTGTGGGAGAAATAAGCTTTATACGATCTTGTGATGTGGAAGTAATAAAAGCAATGGACTCCATAATAAAGGTTCATATCACAAGGGGCAATATAAAGTGATGTTCTTTCGCATTGACATTTTATGCATCCAACCATAAAAGCGCATGACAACCTCTTCTTCCCTCTGCGAAGGGCCTATCCTTTATTATTATCTTCTACCTTATGCAAGAGTCATGGTGATCTTCACCTTTTCTTTTTCATTTTATCCATTGGCAAGCTCAGCATGTTGGAAAGAACATGATATATATATATATATATATATATAATTGGATGTAGGGGAGCATGAACCATTATTGTTGACATTACCCTTGAGGTAAAAGGTTGTGGAGCAAAACTATAAGCCCCTATCTTTCTCTGTGTCCGATTAAAACTCTGTAACCACAAATATTGCGTGAGTGTTAGCAATTATGGAGGACTAAATGATAGTTGAGTATGTGGACTTACTTTTTAGCTCTGACATAGACTCTTTCCGATGTTATGATAAATTGCAATTGCTTCAATGACTGAGATTATAGTTTGTCGGAGCCCAATAAGGTTTATGATTTATACTTTTGCATTGTGAATAGATCATCACTTGAACATAAGTAATCATATGACAAAATCTATATATGCTCCTGTTATGAGAATAATCATGATGCCTTCATGTCCGTATTTTATTTTTATCGACGCCTCTACCTCTAAACATGAGGACATATTTATTGTTATCGGCTTTTCGCTTGAGGACAAGCGAGGTCTAAGCTTGGGGGAGTTGATACATCTATTTTGCATCATGCTTTTACATCGATATTTATTGCATTATGGATTGTTATTTCACTTTATGTCACAATACTTATGGCTATTCTCTCTTATTTTACAAGGTTTACATAAGGAGGGAGAATGCGGGCAGCTAGAATTCTGGGCTGGAAAAGGAGAAAATATTAGAGACCTATTCTGCGCAACTCCAAAAGTCCTGAAACTCCACGGAACATCTTAAAATAAATAAAGAAAAATCCTCGCCAAAGATGAAGGCCAGGGGGCCCACACCCTGCTCATGAGGGTGGGGGCACCCCCCCCCTAGGGCGCGCCCCCTACATCGTGGGCCCCCTGGTGGCTCTCCGACGTCCATATTCTCCTATATGAAGTCTTTCGATGAGAAAAAATTGGAAGGAACTTTTCGGGACGAGACTCCGCCGCCATGAAGCGGAACCTTGGTGGAACCCATCTAGAGCTCCGGCAGAGCTGTTCTGTCGGGGATACTTCCCTCCAGGAGGGGGAAATCATCACCATCGTCATCACCAACGCTCCTCTCATCGGGAGAGGGCAATCTCCATCAACATCTTCACCAGCACCATCTCATCTCCAAACCCTAGTTCATCTCTTGTATCCAATTCTTGTCTCAAAGTCAGAGATTGGTGCTAGTAGGTTGCTATTAGTGTTGATTACTCCTTGTAGTTGATGGTAATTGGTTTATTTGGTGGAAGATCATATGTTCAGATCCTATATGCATATTATTACCCCTATGATTATGAACATGAATATGCTTTGTGAGTAATTACGTTTGTTCCTGAGGACAAGGGAGAAGTCTTGCTATTAGTAGTCATGTGAATTTGGTATTCGTTTGATATTTTGATAAGATGTATGTTGTCTAGCCTCTAGTGGTGTTATGTGAACGTCGACTACATAACACTTCACCATTATTTGGGCCTAGAGGAAGGCATTGGGAATTAATAAGTAGATGATGGGTTGCTAGAGTGACAGAAGCTTAAACCCTAGTTTATGCGTTGCTTCGTAAGGGGCTGATTTGGATCCACATGTTTCATGCTATGGTTAGGTTTACCTTAATACTTTTGTTGTAGTTGTGGATGCTTGCAATAGAGGTTAATCATAAGTGGGATGCTTGTTCAAGTAAGAACAGCACCCAAGCACCGGTCCACCCACATATCAAAGTATCAAAGTATCGAACGCGAATCATATGAACATGATGAAAACTAGCTTGACGATATTCCCATGTGTCCTCGGGAGCGCTTTTCCTATTATAAGAGTTTGTTCCGGCTTGTCCTTTGCTACAAAAGGATTGGGCCATCTTGCTGCATTTTATTTACTTTTGTTACTTGTTGCTCGTTACAATTTATCCTATCACAAAACTATCTGTTATCACTTATTTCAGTAATTGCAGAGAATACCTTGCTGAAAACCGCTTATCATTTCCTTCTGCTCCTCGTTGGGTTCGACACTCTTACTTATCGAAAGGACTACGATAGATCCCCTATACTTGTGGGCATCAGCCTCCTACTGGATTGATACCTTGGTTCTCAAAAGCTGAGGGAAATACTTACGCTACTTTGCTGCATCACCCTTTCCTCTTCAAGGGAAAACCAACGCAGTGCTCAAGAGGTAGCAAGAAGGATTTCTGGCGCCGTTGCCGGGGAGGTCTACGCAAAAGTCAACATACCAAGTACCCATCACAAACCCTTATCTCCCGCATTACATTATTTGCCATTTGCCTCTTGTTTTCCTCTCCCCCACTTCACCCTTGCCGTTTTATTCGCCCTCTCTCTCTATCCTCCCTCTCTTTCTCTATTTGCCTCTTTTTTGCCCGTTCCTCGTTTGCTTGTGTGTTGGATTACTTGCTTGTCACGATGGCTCAAGATAACACTAAATTGTGTGACTTTACCAATACCAACAACAATTATTTTATTAGCACTCCGATTGCTCCTCTTACCGATGCTGAATCTTGTGAATTAATGCTGCCTTGCTGAATCTTGTCATGAAAGATCCGTTTCTGGCCTTCCTAGTGAAGATGCCCCTACCCATCTAAATAGCTTCGTTGATTTGTGTGATATGCAAAAGAAGAAAGATGTGGACAATGATATTGTTAAATTGAGACTATTTCCTTTTTTTCTTAGAGATCGTGCTAAAGCTTGGTTTTCGTATTTGCCTAAAAATAGTATTGATTCTTGGAATAAGTGCAAAGATGCTTTTATCTCTAAGTATTTTCCTCCCGCTAAGATCATCTCTCTTAGAAACGATATTATGAATTTTAAGAAACTTGATCATGAACATGTTGCACAAGCTTGGGAGAGGATGAAATTAATGATACGTAATTTCCCAACACATGGTTTGAATTTGTGGATGATTATACAAAAATTTTATGCCGGATTGAAATTTGCTTCTAGAAATCTTTTAGATTCGGCCGTGGGAGGCACTTTTATGGAAATCACTTTAGGAGAAGCTACTAAACTCCTAGATAATATTATGGTTAATTATTCTCAATGGCACACTGAAAGATCTACTAATAAAAAAGTGCATGCGATAGAAGAAATTAATGTTTTGAGTGGAAAGTTGGATGAACTTATGAAATTATTTGCTACTAAGAGTGTTTCTTCTAATCCTAATGATATGCCTTTGTCTACTTTGATTGAGAATAATAATGAATCTATGGATGTGAATTTTGTTGGTAGGAATAATTTTGGTAACAACGCGTATAGAGGAAACTTTAATCCTAGGCCTTATCCTAGTAATTCCTCTAATAATTATGGTAATTCCTACAAAAAATCTTATGGAAATTTTAATAAGATGCCCTCTGAATTTGAGACTAGTGTTAAGGAATTTATGAATTCACAAAAGAATTGCAATGCTTTGCTTGAGAGAAATTGCTTAAAGTTGATGATTTGGCTAGGAACGTTGATAGAATTTCTCTTGATGTTGATTCTTTAAAACTTAGATCTATTCCTCCTAAGCATGATATCAATGAGTCTCTCAAAGCCATGAGAATTTCCATTGATGAGTGCAAAGAAAGAACCGCTAGGATGCGTGCTAAGAAAGATTCCTTTATAAGAGCGTGTTCGTCTAGTTTTCATGATAATAAAGATGAAGATCTAAAAGTTATTGATGTGTCCCCTATTAAATCTTTGTTTTGCAATATGAATCTTGATAATGAAGGGACTGAATATGATCCACCTTTACCTAGAAGGCGCTCCAAAAATTCGGAGTTTTTAGATCTTGATGCTAAATTTGATAAAAGTGGGATTGAAGAGATCAAAACTATAGATGTTAATGAACCTACTATTTTGGATTTCAAGGAATTTAATTATGATAGCTGCTCTTTGATAGATTGTATTTCCTTGTTGCAATCCGTGCTAAATTCTCCTCAAGCTTATAGTCAAAATAAAGCTTTTACCAAGCATATCGTTGATGCTTTGATGCAATCTTATGAAGAAAAACTTGAGTTGGAAGTCTCTATCCCTAGAAAACTTTATGATGAGTGGGAACCAACTATTAAAATTAAAATTAAAGATCATGAATGTTATGCTTTGTGTGATTTGGATGCTAGTGTTTCCACGATTCCAAAGACTTTGTGTGATTTGTTAGGTTTCCGTGATTTTGATGATTGCTCTTTAAACTTGCACCTTGCGGATTCCACTATTAAGAAACCTATGGGAAGAATAATGATATTCTTATTGTTGAAAATAGGAACTATGTTCCCGTAGATTTTATTGTTCTTGACATAGATTGCAATCCTTCATGCCCTATTATTCTTGGTAGACCTTTCCTTAGAATGATTGGTGCAATTATTGATATGAAGGAAGGAAATATTAGATTCCAATTTCCGTTAAGGAAAGTCATGGAACACTTTCCTAGAAAGAAAATTAAATTATCTTATGAATCTATTATGAGAGCCACTTATGGATTGCCTACCAAAGATGGCAATACCTAGATCTATCCTTGCTTTTTATGCCTAGCTAGGGGCGTTAAACGATAGCGCTTGTTGGGAGGCAACCCAATTTTCTTTTTATTCCTTGCTTTTTGCTCCTGTTTAGTAATAAATAATTTATCTAGACTCTGTTTTGGTTGTGTTTTTTGTGTTTAATTAGTTTTTGTGCCAAGTAGAACCGTTGGGAAGACTTGGGGAAAGTCTTGTTAATCTTGCTGTAAAAAATAGAAACTTTAGCGCTCACGAGAACTGCTGCCATTTTTATTTGGAAAGTGATATTTAGTTAATTATTTTTGAAGGTGACTAAAATATAAATTCCTCACGTCCATCAATTTATTTTAGAATTTTTAGGGTTCCAGATCTTGCGATAGCTACAGATTACTACAGACTGTTCTGTTTTTGACAGATTCTGTTTTTCGTATGTTGTTTGCTTATTTTGATGAATCTATGACTAGTAAAATAGTTTATAAACCATAGAGAAGTTGGAATACAGTAGGTTTAACACCAATATAAATAAATAATGAGTTCATTACAGTACCTTGAAGTGGTGTTTTGTTTTCTTTCGCTAACGGAGCTCACGAGATTTTCTACTTTAAGTTTTGTGTTGTGAAGTTTTCACGTTTTGGGCATGGATTTGATGGATTATGGAACAAGGAGTGGCAAGAGCCTAAGCTTTTGGATGACCATGGCACCCCCAAGATAATATAAGGACACCAAAAAGCCAAAGCTTGGGGATGCCCTGGAAGGCATCCCCTTTTTCGTCTACTTCCATTGGCAACTTTACTTCGAGCTATATTTTTATTCACCACATGATATGTGTTTTGCTTGGAGCGTCTTATATGATTTGAGTCTTTGGTTTTTAGTTTACCACAATCATCTTTGCTGTTCACACCTTTTGAGAGAGACACACATGATTCGAAAATTATTAGAATACTCTATGTGCTTCACTTATATCTTTTGAGTTATACAGTTTTGCTCTAGTACTTCACTTATATCTTTTAGAGCTCGGTGGTGGATTTGTTTTATAGAAACTATTGATCTCTCATGCTTCACTTAGATTATTTTGAGAGTCTTAAATAGCATGGTATTTTCTTAAATAATCCTAATATGCTAGGTATTCAAGATTAGTAAAAACTTTCTTATAAATGTTTTGAATACTAAGAGAAGTTTGATGCTTGATGATTGTTTTGAGATATGGAGGTAGTGATATTAAAGTTGTGCTAGTTGAGTAGTTGTGAATTTGATAAATACTTGTGTTGAAGTTTGCAAGTCCCGTAGCATGCACGTATGGTAAACGTTATGTAACAAATTTGAAACATGACGTGTTCTTTGATTGTCCTCCTTATGAGTGGCGGCCGGGGACGAGTGATCGTCTTTTCCTACCAATCTATCCCCCTAGGAGCATGCACGTAGTGCTTGGTTTTTAATGACTTGTAGATTTTTGCAATAAGTATGCGAGTTCTTTGTGATTAATGTTGAGTCCATGGATTATACGCACTCTCACCTTTCCATCATTGCTAGCCTCTTCGGTACCATGCATTGCCCTTTCTCATATTGAGAGTTGGTGCAAACTTCGCTGGTGCATCCAAACCCCGTGATATGATAAGCTCTTTCACACATAAACCTCCTTATATCTTCCTCAAAACAGTCACCATACCTACCTATTATGACATTTCCATAGCCATTCCGAGATATATTGCCATGCAACTTGCCACCATCCCTTTTATCATGACACGTTCATCATTGTCATATTGTTTAGCATGATCATGTAGTTGACATAGTATTTGTGGCAAAGCCACCGTTCATAATTCTTTCATACATGTCACTCTTGGTTCATTCCATATCCCGGTACACCGCCGGAGGCATTCATATAAAGTCATACCTTGTTCTAGTATCGAGTTGTAATCATTAAGTTGTGAATAAATAGAAGTGTGATAATCATCATTTAATAGAGCATTGTCCCAATAAAAAAAGAAGGCCCAAAAAAGAAATGAAAAGGGACAATGCTACTATCCTTTTTTCCACACTTGTGCTTCAAAGTAGCACCATGATCTTCATGATAGAGAGTCTCTTATTTTGTCACTTTCATATACTAGTGGGAATTTTTCATTATAGAACTTGGCTTGTATATTCCAACAATGGGCCTCCTCAAGTGCCCTAGGTCTTCATGAGCAAGCAAGTTGGATGCACACCCACTAGTTTCTTTTGTTGAGCTTTCATACATTTATAGCTCTAGTGCATCCGTTGCATGGCAATCCCTACTCCTTGCATTAACATCAATCGATGGGCATCTCCGTGGCTCATTGATTAGCCTCGTTGATGTGAGACTTTCTTCCTTTTTGTCTTCTCCACATAACCCCCATCATTATACTCTATTCCTCCCATATTTCTATATCCATGGCTCACGCTCATGTATTGCGTGAAGGTTTATAAAGTTTGAGATTACTAAAGTATGAAACAATTGCTTGGCTTGTCATCGGGGTTGTGCATGATGAGAGCATTCTTGTGTGATGAAAATGGAGCATGACTAAACTATATGATTTTGTAGGGATGAACTTTCTTTGGCCATGTTATTTTGAGAAGACATAATTGCTTAGTTAGTATGCTTGAAGTATTATTATTTCTATGTCAATATTAAACTTTTATCTTGAATCTTTTGGATCTGAATATTCATGCCGCAATTAAGAAGAATTACATTGAAATTATGCCTAGTAGCATTCCACATCAAAAATTCTGTTTTTATCATTTACCTACTCAAGGACGAGTGAAAGTGCAACTATCCCTAGGTGGTTTTGGTAATTCATAACAACATATAGCTCATTGAGCTAATGCTATTCCAAGATGACTATTTTAGGAAAGCTCAATGATTGGCATGGCATGGATGTGAAAGTGGAACCCTCAAAATGCTAAGGACAAAGGATTGGCTCAAGCTCAAAAGCTCAAGACTCTTCATTTTATATTTTAGTGATCCAAGATCACATTGAGTCTTTAGGAAAAGCCAATACTATCAAGGAGGGATTAGGTGTTGCTTAATGAGCCTTTTGCTTCATGTGCTTAGTGATATGCTCCAAAATCCTCAACTACTTTCCCATATCCACATATGACCTAAACCCTAAGCCAAACTCGGTCCTACTGACTCTTTCTATCCAGCGCCACCGAGTTTCACTTGTCATAAGCCACTGCCAAACCCTAGCAATTCGGTTCTACCGATAGGGATCTCGGTCTCACCGAGATGGGATTGCAAACTCTCTGTTTCCCTTTCGTAACTTTTCGGTCTCACCGAAAGAGCGAATCGATCCCACCGAGATTGCAATGTAAACTCTTTGTTTCCCTTTTGTAACTTTTTGGTCTCACCGAAAGAGCAAATCGGTCCCACCGAGTTTGCCTGACCAACTCTCTGGTTAGCTTATTACCAAACTCGGTCTCACCGAGTTTGTGTAATCGGTCTTACCGAGATTACGTTATGCCCAAACCCTAACCATATCGGTCCTACCGAGTTGCATGTCAATCCCACCGAAAATCACTAACGGTCACTAGGTTTACCTTTTCAGTCCGACCGAGTTTGTTGATTCGGTCCCACCGAGATTGGAAAACTGTGTGTAACAGTTGGATTTTGTGTGGAGGCTATATATACCCCTCCACCTCCTCTTCATTCGTGGAGAGAGCCATCAGAACACATACACAATTCCAACTCATATGTTCTGAGAGAGAACCACCTACTCATGTGTTGAGACCAAGATATTCCATTCCTACCATATGAATCTTGATCTCTAGCCTTCCCCAAGTTGCTTTCCACTCAAACCTTCTTTCCACCAGATCCAAATCCTATGAGAGAGAGTTGAGTGTTGGGGAGACTATCCTTTGAAGCACAAGAGCAAGGAGTTCATTACTTACACACCATTTGTTACTTCTTGGAGAGTGGTGTCTCCTAGATTGGCTAGGTGTCACTTGGGAGCCTCCGACAAGATTGTGGAGTTGAACCAAGGAGTTTGTAAGGGCAAGGAGATCGCCTACTTTGTGAAGATCTACCGCTAGTGAGGCAAGTCCTTCGTGGGTGATGGCCAGGGTGGGATAGACAAGGTTGCTTCTTCGTGGACCCTTCGTGGGTGGTTGCTTCTTCATGGACCCTTCGTGGGTGGAGCCCTCCGTGGACTCGCGCAACCATTACCCTTCGTGGGTGGAGCCCTCCGTGGACTCGCGCAACCGTTAACCTTCGTGGATTGAAGTCTCCATCAACGTGGATGTAGGATAGCACCACCTATCCAAACCACGGGAAAAACATCCGTGTCTCCAATTGCGTTTGAATTCTCCAAACCCTTCCCTTTACATTCTTGCAAGTTGCATGCTTTACTTTCCACTGCCAATATACTCTTTGCATGCTTGCTTGAATTGTGTGATGATTGCTTGACTTGTCCTACAATAGCTAAAATCTGCCAAGAACTAAAATTGGGAAAAGGTTAAGTTTTTATTTGGTCAAGTAGTCTAATCACCTCCCCCCTCTAGACATACTTTCGATCCTACAACGAGCAGGAATTAAGCTTGGGGATGCTTGATACTTCTCCAACGTATCTATAATTTTTGATTGCTCCATGCTATATTATCTTCTGTTTTGGACATTATTGAGCTTTATTATTCACTTTTATATTATTTTTGGGACTAACATATTAACCGGAGGCCCAGCCCAGAATTGCTGTTTTTTTGCCTATTTCAGAGTTTCGCAGAAAAAGAATATCAAACGGAGTCCAAACGGAATGAAACCTTCGGGGACGTGATTTTTCGGAACGAACATGATCCAGGAGACTTGGACCCTACGTCAAGCAACCAACAGGGAAGCCACGAGGTAGGGTGGCACGCCTACCCCCCCCCCCCCCCCCCCCCCCCCCCCCCCCCCAGACGCGCCCTCCATCCTCGTGGGCCCCCTGTTTCTCCACCGACATACTCCTTCCTCCTATATATACCTACGTACCCCCAAACGATCGGATACGGAGCCAAAACCCTAATTCCACCGCCGTAACTTTTCTGTATTCACGAGATCCCATCTTGGGGCCTGTTCCGGAGCTCCGCCGGAGGGGGCATCGATCGCGGAGGGCTTCTACATCAACACCATAGCCTCTCCGATGATGTGTGAGTAGTTTACCTCAGACCTTCGGGTCCATAGTTATTAGCTAGATGACTTCTTCTCTCTTTTTGGATCTCAAAGCAATGTTCTCACTCTTTCTCATGGAGATCTATTCGATGTAATCTTCTTTTGCGGTGTGTTTGTTGAGACCGATGAATTGTGGGTTTATGATCAAGTTTATCTATGAACAATATTTGGATATTCTGAATTCTTTTATGTATGATTGGTTATCTTTGCAAGTCTCTTCGAATTATCAGTTTGGTTTGGCCTACTAGATTGATCTTTCTTGCAATGGGATAAGTGCTTAGCTTTGGGTTCAATCTTGCGGTGTCCTTTTCCAGTGACAATAGGGGCAGCAAGGCACGTATTGTATTGTTGATGTCGAGGATAACAAGATGAGTTTCTTATCATATTGCATGAATTTATCCCTCTACATCATGTCATCTTGCTTAAAGCGTTACTCTGTTCTTATGAATTTAATACTCTAGATGCATGCTGGATAGCGGTCGATGTGTGGAGTAATAGTAGTAGATGCAGGCAGGAGTCGGTCTACTTGTCTCAGACGTGATGCCTATATACATGATCATACCTAGATATTCTCATAACTATGCTCAATTTTGTCGATTGCTCAACAGTAATTTGTTCACTCATCGTAAAATACTTATGCTCTTGAGAGAAGCCACTAGTGAAACATATGGCCCCCGGGTCTATCTTCCATCATATTAATCTTCAACACTTAGTTATTTTCATTGCCTTTTATTTTACTTTGCATCTTTATCATAAAAATACCAAAAATATTATCTTATCATATCTATCATATCTCACTCTCGTAAGTGACCGTGTAGGGATTGACAACCCCTTATCGCGTTGGTTGCGAGGATTTATTTGTTTTGTGTAGGTGCGAGGGACTGGCGCGTAGCCTCCTACTGGATTGATACCTTGGTTTTTAAAAATTGAGGGAAATACTTACGCTACTTTGCTGCATCACCCTTTCCTCTTCAAGGAAAAACCAACGCAGTGCTCAAGAGGTAGCAAGTCTTCGTACTTTTACTTCATTGCTTACTTGACTATGGCTTGTCTAGTGTAGTCTACCTTTCGCTACATGTTAATAGGTTAATTTCTACTGGTTGTCTTCAGAACCCCTGTGTATTGAAGACTTTCATAAAAATCGCCTATTCACCCCCCTCTAGTCGATAACTAGCACTTTCACCCTCGATCCGGACTAAGCCCTCCGGTTTATATAGACACCGGAGGGGACTAGGGTTGTACAAAGTCGGTTACAGAAAAAGGAATCTTCATATTTGATCGCCAAGCTTGCCTTCCATGCCAAGTAGAGTCCCATCTGGACACGGGTAGAATCTTCGGCCTTTGTATCTTCACGGCCCATTAGTCCGGCCCATATCCAATAGGTCGGACGCCCGAGGACCCTTTAGTCCAGGACTCCCTCACCCATTGACACCTGTTGCAAGCTCTCTGTAGATGAGGGTCCACTCCTTGCCGATGCCACCGAGTACCGGAGCTTTGCCAGGGCTCTTCAGTACCTGACGCTCACTCGTCCTGACATTGCCCATGCTGTTCAGCAAGTGTGCCTCTACATGCACGCTCCCCGGGAACCTCATCTCAACCTCATCAAGAGGATTCTTCACTACGTATGTGGCACGCTCGACCTCGGACTTCAGCTCCACTCCACGCCGGTCGCCTCACTCACTGCCTACTCCGACGTGGATTGGGCCGGCTGCCCTGACACACAACGCTCCACTTCTGGCTACTGTGTCTATCTTGGTGACAACCTGGTGTCTTGGTCCTCCAAACGCCAGGCCACGGTGTCCCGCTCCAGTGCCGAGGTTGAGTACCGAGCCGTGGCTCATGCCGTGGCTGAGTGCTGCTGGCTTCGACAGCTTCTTCTTGAGCTTCAACGTCCTCTTCCGTCCGCGTCCGTTGTCTTTTGTGATAACGTCAGTGCTGTTTACATGGCATGTAACCCGGTCCAGCATCGCCGAACGAAGCACATCGAGATCAACATCCACTTCGTTCGCGAGAAGGTGTCTCTCGGTCAGATCCGGGTTCTTCACGTGTTGTCCTCGCAGCAGTTTGCCGATATCATGACGAAGGGCTTACTTTCTCAGCTCTTTGAGGACTTTCGGTACAGTTTATGCATTCGACCGACGCACAAACTGCGGGAGGATGTTAAAGTATGACTTTGTATAGCTAACCTGCGCGTATTATGTTTGCATACGGCTGTACATATACGTGTATAGGGTTCTTTCTTGATTTTCAAGACTTGTAATCCTGCTATAAATATATGAGCCGATCGCCCCTTGAGAGGCGTCTTTCCTGAATCCGTTTCACGTTCATACCCCGTGTAATTTTTTTTCTACATCATCTGCTTTGGAGATGCTCTTGCGACGACTGCTCTAACCAGTCCGCGAGTGCACGGACCATTTAGCAGCCGCGGTGTGAATGCTAGGGCGAGAAGGCGCGGCCGCAAAGGTTGAAAAGGCGCCGGGACTGAACTGCGCCGTCGGGCGAGCCGAAAGTTTTGAACCAACTCGAGACGTGCGTAAAGCTGCAACCCGCAGCCTCACATGGTTTCACGGGAGAGGGACGTACGTGCGCGAGCCGGCGCTACGTTGCGATAGATCGGATTAGATAGAGGAAGAATTGCTGTCCGCCACGAACGGGTGAAGCCTAAAACTTTGTCGCTTTGACTAGGCCAATGACCAGTGCGTGCATGCGTGTATCTGGTACAAGTGCCAAATTAAAGAGACGGATTGCCTGCCTGATACGGGTCAATGTGACATCGCCATGCTATCTGCCGCAGCGCCACTTGGTGGAGCCTGAGTTGGTCTCTGTCCGGCCGGCTCCAATCCCATCACTCGATATTTATTTTCTTTCTTTTTCCTTTTGGAAAAGCATCACTCAAATCTCACTGGCATACTAGGAGTAGCAGTGGCTAGCTACAGTGCGGTGGTACTACGAAGTGTTCGGGAGCGAGCGACCCATCGGCCGATCGATTTCGTTTCATTAGACATTTTCTGCTGAAAGGTCGCTGTATCTGTATCAGTGTTCTTTGCGTGGACTCAACTGACGGCCGGTTACATCCATCGATCTCCTTGAGGACTCTCGCTCTCACATAATCACATTTAGCACGGTTTTTGCTAGCTGCACGTTCTTGAGCTAGCCCCAGTACTGCACGGAGTTTTTCCGGTTGAAATAGTGCCGGCCGGGCGCTGTCGATCTCTCGTTTTCTCGTTGTAGCCATCGGCCGAGAGTACACGCGCACGTCTGATCCAGCAACGGCCTTCATGCTTTGCTTTAACATGCATGGAGTATCTATTTCTATATAGAACGTATGAAAAGAGAGTCGAGGTGCTAAACTGACGTTTTGTACGTACGTTCACATGGTCCGTCCATCGGCCATCCGTCCATCGCGATCGACGGGTCAATTGATCGGCGGTATCTCATCACCGGCGTGAATTGGCGCATCCTTTGCCTGGACGGAGGGAGTAGTACGTAGTCCAGAAGTGAGAAGTGTATTGCCTCTGTGAATCTCCCCTTGGCCTCTGTATCTACTTTTTTTTTTTTGAGGAGTCGGCCTCTGTAGCTACTGCTAGCAAGTAGTCTCGCAGCAAGAGGCAAAGCTAGTGGCGTGCATGCATGGTCCGGCGCCTACCTAGGAGGCGGTTAGACGGTGGCCCACACGGAGGCGAAGCAGGCGTGCATGAGCTTCTGGCCCAGCAATAGCTAGCCGGCCCACCACCAGATCAGCTTTGCCATTATCCGATCTACGCGTCGGCTTGTAGTTTGCCACTTGCCACGCCGCATGCGTACATTACACCGACATACTCCTACGTAGACGTGCACGTGCGGGCGTGCTTGCTTGGCTTTCCTTAGTTTGGTTTGCCGAGACGTATCGAACACCCACTCGCGCACGTTATTCACCGGTTCCTCCTCCTCTGGCTTTCGAGGCTGCCCATGTCGTCGCACTACGGAAATATAAATCTTTTTAGAGATTTTAATATAAACTGCTCCATCCGCTTCATAATATAAAAGCGATTTTGACACTACATGAAGAAAGTACATACAAAACAAAATAAATGAATCTACACTTTAAACTATGTCTATATAAATCCGTATCTAGTCCATATTAAAGTCTCTAAAAAAACTTTTTTAAAAACTTAGAAGTACAATAATACAGTACACTTTTGGCAAAAAAAAATACAGTACACTGGAATGTGTGTATAAACTGAAGGGTGGTTTTCCGCATGTTTCCGAAAATGACGGCACAATCTAATTCCGTGGATACGGCACCTTCTTTCTACAGTACGACTTGGTAAAGCACAGAACCAGATTCCTGTTCACATTCAATGCACGTGCATATTCTCTGAGATGACAGGAAAATGATAATAATTTCATTTCTGTACGCACAAATATGTGGTGATTCACGAAAGGGAAATTAGTTGCGGAAATGGTAGCTGGCGAATGGTCGCCAAGGAGGAGGATCTGCCAGCGAGCCCCCGCCCCCACTGTCACACGATCTGGATCCAATGGTGCAGTTTTGGGTGACCTTTTTACACTAAATTAAACAAATGTCATGGCAGCTTTGCAAAAACGCCACCCAGGTTCTCAACTGCTAGGCGAACGTTCGCAAATGCCGCATCCTGTGGTGAACGTTCGCCAGATATGCCCGTTCGATCCATTAGTTGTGCTTTATGAAGAGAGGGAAACAAACCTATTCACAATTTGCTAGTACTCCCTCTGTCCCAAAATGGGTGTCACTGATTTAGTACTGTACTAAATCAACGACACTTATTTTGAGACGGAGTGATTATATCATACCAGTCATGTAAATGTGCTTGAAATCTACATATATGATCTACATATATGATGTATGATGAACAAGAGACTAAAATGTACTCCCTTTGTAAACTTTTATAAAATCTTTTAGATCACCAAAGTAGTACTTCACATCAATTTGTCCCCGCATCACTATCCAGATTATTTTTAAACAACACGTTGGAATCTGCCCGAACCACAAAAGCTTCCGTCGATTTGAACCAACTTCAAGGTTCGATCATGAAAAATGGGATCCCAATGACGATTACAACATATGAATATATGTAGTACTAGTTAGGCATATGTTAGGTCTAGGCCTTGATTAGCTAGTTAGGCATGCCACATGATTGTGATCAAGAAGCTAGATTGTAAGAATATAGTACAAGTTAGATTGTCGTTAATCTATCTTGCCTTCTGCCCTCCCACAATACATGATCATAAAAAGTTAGGTGTCATTCTCATACGACATGAATGCAGAGTGGATACGTGGAAGACCAGGGGAACGCACGGGCACAGCGTGTCTAAAAAGCTTCGGCTCTTTGATATCATTCCCTTTCCTTTGATAAATGATGAGTTGAATTCGATCTGAACGTACGTACGTTGCTTATATATATATACGACATTACGACTCATGCCTAACACCGAAAGCTGGCCATTTTTCATGTGCCGGCTAGCTGCCAGGTAGCATGCAGTAGCACGACCAAACCCAAGGGGAAACCTCCGTGTCAAATTTTGATACTTGAACCCATTATTAAAGCAAAGGGAAAGATGGCCACCCCTGCGTGCTAATCTTTGTGCCGAATAACGAATGAGTTAGTAGTTAATGCTAACGTTGGGACTGTGTCTAAGCAGTTTCGTGTTGGATAAGGACAAATAATTGAGTGTATCTTCATTCATAGCTGGACACTACGCTACTACCACTACTCCATACTCTAGCTAGACAGTTGGGTTGACACGCTAATAGAAAAACATATGCAGTTGAATGCATGCATGCATATAGTTCGGCATTTAGTCGGTACAATATCGGCCATATTCTTCTAGAAGCACGGGATGGGGATGATATGTTATAAGTTCCTCCATACCTTCGTTGGTATCATCCCATTATAAGTGCCGGCAAGAAGTTGGTACGTAGAATAAAGCTCGACACATGGGTACCAGATTACAAGCACACGTATATATTCTACTAGTTAACAAACTACTTAGAAACTGAAGATATGCACGTGTCAGACGCATGTTCGTGTCATTATCACCATCATATAGATGCATGGTAGTTTACTCGCAAAAAAAGAAGATGCATGATAGTGCTAGCATCTGGTGATTAAAGCAAGCGATGACTTCAGCAAACTTGGTTAGTAATTAGTACCAGTACTCATGGATGTGCACTTAATACGAAATGCCCTTCACAATATATTCTAGATTATATTCTCGTTACGGTTCTCTCCATTTTATTTCTTATGAAAGTATATCCTCATACCTTGAGTTTGAAAAATGATGCATGTACATACCTGCAAGAACTCTATGGCACATGAATGCATGGTTTATATAGTTACACTTGACAAAGACGTAGCTATATGTCATATTAGCTGGCAAATTGAAAGAACAAATGCTCAATGCAAGATGTTATAAAAGAATAATCAGCACACACAAAGTCAGAATTTTAGGTTAATTGTCAGAAATTTGAGAAGGTTCCCCTTTTTTCTATGAGTTCAATTTTGCAAACAATGTTCCTAAAGTCATCTGATATTTAACTATTTGACTTGAGTTTTGTGTCTACAATCCAAAGGTATTGGTACTGAATGGATGTACTTTCATCTAAGACTTATGTACAGTTCATAAAAGAGAAGAGAAATGATAAACAATTAAGCAAGGAACAAGGTCTCCCTCTGTTCTATGTTAGTTGTCACTAATTTAGTACAACTAGTACCAAGCTAGTTAAGAGTCACCCATTACCCGCAAAAAAGAACACCCATTATTAAAGTAAAAATAAACAAAACAATAGCTTTAGATAAACAAATTTGGGGATCAGAAGAAGGAAAGAAATGTTCACCAGCAAAATTAATTGACCAACACTTACCCACATTATTGCATGATGAATGCATGCGTATTCCTCATCTACTGCTAAGACATGTCCCGATGGATCGCAAGCACCTTCGATCCACTGATCTCTCACGAGTCTTTATTATTTTTGTGCTCCCCAGTGTACGGCCATGCAGCACCTGGCGACGATGCCGTGGTCGTGGACGATGAGGTGGACGGCCCCGTTGTGCCTGAGCTCGATATTGCCGCCGCGGGAGACGCTGGGCTCACTCGGATGAGCTGCTGTGTCGAGAAGTCGAGTATGTGCGGCGACGACGAGGACATCGACGGGGGCGACATGGCGCCAAACGGCAGGTTGACAGCGCCCCCGGCACTGCCAGCGCCCTGCAACAGCTGTGCATACCGCATGAGGTCAGGGTACGGCACCACGGTCTGGTGCGGCGGTGGCCGCATTGCCGGCGCCCCCACGGTGGCGGGGTAGTGTTGTTGTTGCTGCAATCTGTCGGGAATGCCGCGCGTGACGACGAAGCCGAGGTCGGTGCGTCCCTGGACGCGCTCGGGGAAGTTGAGCTTGGCCTTGGTGCCCTTGAAGCGCAGCGCCGCTTCGTCGTAGGCGATGGCGGCGTCCTCAGCCGTGTCAAAGGTGCCGAGCCATACACGAGCCGCTTTCTTGGGGTCCCGGATCTCCGCCGCCCACTTTCCCCATGGCCGCTGCCTCACCCCTCTGTAGTGCCGCTTCCTCCCTGCAGCCACATCCCCCAGATGAACACAATTGATAATTAATTTGTGGTTTCGTCAGAGCTAACGTAATACACTTATACACGTACGTATGCGCATAAAATATTCGTGCAGGATTGAATAAGGCGAGGAGTTGAATTTAAGCACTTCGCTGGTAGCGTATCTTCGTGCACGAAACAGGCAAAATTATTGTACTTCTCTCCAGAGTTTATACAGCAATTTTACCATTAAATTAAGCTCGCCACATATTAGGATGAAGAAAACAAGGAAATTAGTAGTTATATCGACGTGTTTGGATGATTCGAAGTTTCCAAATGGCTGCGATTCATCTAGCAGAAGGCGCGCGTGCTATGCTCTCGCCATCCGACGTGCACACGGAAAAAAGAAGACTACGTTTGGATACATCGATGGATGCTAGCAGCTATTGTTGATTACCTTGTTCCTCAGCGATGGCCGCGGCAGCCGCCGCATCGTGCTGATGCTGCTGTTCTCCTGAGACAGCGGCGGATCCGGCGGGGTAGTAGGCTTGTTGCTGTTCCGGTGTGGCGCGGATGACGTGGGACAGAGCGGAGACCATGGCGGTGGCGTCGTGGTCGGCGCGCGCCGAGTAGTAGTACTGCGCGTACGCCTCCGGTGACGGGGAAGGGTCGGCCACATCTGCTCCCGAGCTTCCGCCGGCGCTGGCAGCTCCTTGCTGCTGCAGAGCGTGCGCGATGAGGGGGTGATACGGCTGCTCCTCCACCTGCTCGTGCTTGGCTGCTGACGGCGGCGGTGGCGGCTGTTCCTCCTCCTCGTCGGCGGGTAGGGGCCTCTTCCCATGCCTCCGGGGATCCACCTTAGTTGATCGACCTGTCGACCTGCCGCCGCTTCTTTCTCTTTCGTCGCGCCGGGGATCGAGATCGAGCTATGGCTGTTGCTTTGGACTTTGGTGCCTAGGCGCGGACAACGTACTGATAAGAACGCGGAGGGAGAGAGAGGAGACGAGCTCTTCTGAACGCCTTTAATGATAGCTAGGGGAAGTGATAGAAGGAGAAGTCTGTTGTTACTCGGCAGAGGCGCGCAGTGTCCCAGTTCTAGCACCTTTGGCTGAGCACTTTGTACGGAGTATTTCGGTATTGCCATTAAATTTCTTAGTGCAAAATATGTACTGTACAAAATTTCAGCATTTTGGAGTCTGGACAAGAAGTAATATATCTTTTACACTCTAAACAGACAAATTATTACAATATGATGATGTATGAATAACATTGCGCGTTCATTCAATGGAGATAATACCAAATTTACTATGTGACACGTGTGTAAGAAATCAAAAAATATTCGAAAAAGAGATAATACCAATTTTTTTGCACCAAATACTCAAATTATTACACTTTTATATGACATATTTTAGATCTGTATGAACTAATCTCAACGCCAAGTCACTCAACATTTGGTATTTTCGGGTACCACTCCAGGTCAAGATATTTGGTTGGCTTATATTCTCATTCCGTGAGAAGATAAACTCCAAGGCCTACTCGTTACACCAGAACATTGCTCATGACTCCACGTGCCCCGCATGCGCCGCCGTTGTTAAAGGCACATCTCATACATTCTTACACTGCCCCGTGCCACTATCATCTGGGGAATGTTATGTTACTCAGCTTGATTTCTTCCTTGCGAGCAGCGACCCAACCCTAAGGGACGATGGACCGTCTTCTTGACCCTCATCTCTGATATGCCCGAGGCCAGCCCCACCCAGGGAAGCTCTACTTGGGCTTCCTCCGCTGCCGGAGTATCGAGACGCAATCCATCGCTCATTTCTCCCACGCTCATTGCCTTTCCAAGGTTTTTTGGCGCCTGAAGGCAATGTCGTTGGAAATGAACAAGGACTCGGGTTGAACACATAATAAATAATGCAACAACATAGAGCGTAAATATCGATAGCTTACTCAGATCCTGTTGGGATTGGCTGGGCTTCACGACACATCTACCTGATTACCATCGGCGTATTACAGGCGGGGATGGAGGTGGAGGAAAATCAATGATTGCCTATACTGGCATCAACGTGTTGTCTGTGCTAACACTGGTGCAATTCCGCATCTTCTTGTGGCTCTAGGCCTATAAATTTGTCACATTTCTTTGTGATATGGTGATGAGTGGTATTTTTCGCTCATCACACAATTGTTTAAAACAGATAATCCCTTATATTCTCACTAATGACTAATGAATGCGAGAGATTGAGAAATGCTTTGTTTAATGTGTTTCTGGGGGAAAGGGCCTAAACATGGAATAAAATCATCCCAAACAAGGAAATACGAAGTTTGGTGGAAGAGGCAAGTCAATTGGAGGCGGACTTGTCTCAACAGAGTGCAAGACGCCGCATGGTACAAGCTAGCATCAGCACCAGATGGTCCACCTGACCAACTTCTATAAAGGGTTCACCAGAATACCAACAGAGAGAGCACCATTCGCGAACGGAGAACTAGAACTAATCTTCCACTCCTAGCCGCCATTTCCCATCTCATATAATAACCACCGCCACCATCATCACCACAATCATTCTCTCCAATTAGTCATACTTGTAATCGGTGTATCATATCCGACAACTATTGTAAGGCATGTTATCAATCAACCATTCATCTTTATGTCGTCTTCAGTGAATTCATCTTGCGATCTGATCGCCATGTGTGAGTAATTCGATAAGGACATGGGTAGAGGCAAGGTATCTCAACCCTATATATTAGCTCAAGGGATCATCGGAATGACTTTCTGTATTTGATATTATTTGTATGTGTTAGACTGCAATGATGTTTTCTCTTATCTTCCTCTCGTTCTAAGGCCCTACATGTACCCAAGATCCTGTAGGTTGATCAAGGAGAAGGTAAAGAGCGAGGAGGATGTAGAACGATATCCCGAATAATAGTGAGAGAAGGGGTTAGTGTGGTAGCGGAGAACTATTCCTTGCAGACGAATGAGGTGTAGTCAATAAACACTCGATGCTTTTGTATGAATGTTTATTCATAATAATCGAGGTAGCCCCAAGTGATGGTAAGGGTTGTTTGTTGGACAACTGACTCTTGATTGAGGAAGCACACCGGTCAAGTCATACTTTGGACACATCCCCCACATCCTCTCGGTTGTCTTCCAGAGCTATGTGTATTATCAAGATGACATCACACACACAAATATAAGGTTGAGAGTAAGACCTGATACCCATGCCTGTTTTTCGTACTAGTGTTTACACCCAAAAAGTTGTTAAAAGTCCAGTTGAAAAACTAAAATTTAATTCATTAGAAATAAATTGCCACAGCCTTGTTGTAGTGCACATCCCCTCATAGGTTTGATAACTCAATGTCACTCCTTAGGAAAAAGGCCCGAGGACCTTCTGCTAACCAAACTAGATCTCAAAGGACACCAACCACCTTTTCTGGTCGCGTTGTTGGGGAGGAATTGTGTCACTAGTCACTGCATTTAGTTTTCCTTGAAGTATTTATTTCAGTTTTTGTTCTTGTCTTTATTTTTTTTCTAGTTATGTTACCGAAACCCCCAAAAAATTACCATGGCGTGAAAACTTGGAGACTTTCTTGCTCCCAATGAAAACTTTATGTGTGCACCAATCACACTACCTGATGTTGCTGCCAAACAATATGAAGTGCCACTTAGTCACAATGGTTCACGAAGACCAATTTGGAGGCGCTCATAAGAGGATGCCGGCATGCACTTAAATTTTTTTACCGAGTTGTGTGATATGACATGTATTTAGGATTATGAGTGGGCGCTTTGAAGTTGCATCTATTTCCTTTCTCCTAGAGAGGAAAAGAAAACAAATGTTTTCTAGCATTGCCTAGAGGAACTATAGCTTCATGGACTGCGTGTTGTAGAAAATTTTTATCTAAGTTTTTCCCTGATGCAAAACTTATGAAACTTCGATCGAGATCATTGGTTTTATGTAGGAATATCGCAAGCCACTAGTGATTGCATGGGATTGCACGAAGGGGGCTATAAAAAAGTGCCCCAACCATGGATGGAAGAATGATTAATTCTTCATATATTTCATAATTCTCTTAATCCCATGTCGGAAATTTTGCTTGATACAACCACAAGAGGAATTATAATGGAAATGCCTATTTATGAGGCCTAGAAATTACTTGATGATATGCAAGAAAACCATGCCCAATGGCATATGGAAAGGTTTGCCACAAGAAAGGTCAATGCTATCTCCGGAGAGAAAAACAAAGAGCTGACCACAATGACCAATGAACTCATCAATAACATAAGAGGTAAAGAAGAGGAAAATGATAACGCTATTACTGAAGTTGATGTTAATGAATTTAACTTTAATGCTCACAACAATTATAATCCAAACTTGAAAAAACGGTATGCTCCTAAGCCATCGTATCCAACTAATAACAAAGAACCTAATAATTTTGGAACGAGCAATGGTAATAGAAATTCTTTGGATGAAACTCTTAAAACTTTTATCAGTGCAAAACCAAGCAAAATAAAAATGTTTATCGATATTCTGAAGAATCATGATAACTTAGTTGTAGCATGGAGACACACACCGTGAAAATTGCAGAGAGCCAAATAGTGATTCTATCCAAGTTTGTTAGAAAGCTGGAAGCTAATCTGGTTGAGAGTGTCAAGATGATGTGAAGTAGCAAAGAATCTTCAGAGGAACTCGATAATAGCCATATACCCGAACCATCATATTTTATTACAAACTTCATGAATATGTTGACACTAAAGCATCTGCTACCTGACGATGTCCCGGCTAGGGGGGGCTCTCACTACGTCGGATCCTAACTTGGCGGGCCAGGCCGAGGAACCCTTGTCAATTCTAGAGTGGGCCACATCGGGCGGCCCATGACACATAAATGGAAGGATCCAGAAGACTTGGTGTGTACTCCAAGAAGCTTTATTTGCAGAAGATTCAATTTCCTCGTAGGTAACTGACTAGGATATTGTAACCCTAGGATCCCCATCTATATAAACCGAGGGCTAAGGATCACACAAAGGACACACTACCCCAGAAACAACCCAATGGAAGAAAACACGACATTTATAAACAACACCCATTTGACGTGGAGGATGTATACAGATCTACATGACACATACCTCGAAGAACCAGTGGAAGTGCGCGCTCCATGGAGGATGCACAGTGGAGCCCATGGAACTAAAAAATAGCCAGTGGTCTGATACTCCGATCACATTTGATCACCAAGACCACCCGACATGCATCCGCAAATGGGGGAGTCGCCGCACTAGTCCTCGACCCTATGATTGACAGCTTCTGCCTAACCATGGTTTTGATGGATGATGGTAGCAGTCTCAACATAATCTATGCAGAAACCTTACCACTACTGGGAAATGCCTTATAGGTGAACTCAAATAAGTGGTGTGCAGGGTAGGGCACCCACCACAGCTTTTTGGATAGTTTGTAGTGGCGGGTAGTAAAGAGCCCCACCACAACTAGTTGAATGTCAGTGGTGGGCCCTTATTGTCGCTCGCCACACGTAAAATGTTACTTATGGGCATTTTTGCATAACTCAGCTGTGGCGAGCACTTGCCCCTAAACCCTTGGTTCCATCCTCTGTCGTGTTCCCCTCGTTGTCGGGGTCCTGCTCTGCCACGGCCCCCTCGTCGCTAGTGGACCCTAGTCGCCTGACCTCCTATCCTCCTCCGCCGCCACCTAGTCGCCATGCCTTCCTTAGCCAACAGCGGGGGCATGCCGCCGCCACCAGCCAACTCCTCAAACTCTGACACCACTATCGATTCCTCGGCCTCGCACTTAAGTTGTGCACAGCTAAGTAATGTGTATAGTTTGTAGTTGAATATTTGTATTAGATTCACATATGTACAGATTGTAGTTGAATATTATTTAGTACTCCCTCTGTTTCTTAATATTTATATTTTTAGGCATTTCAAATGGACTAAATATACGAATGTATGTAGACATATTTTATAGTGTAGATTAATTCATTTTGCTCCGTATGTAGTCACTTGTTGCAATCTCTAGAAAGACAAATATTTGGGAACGGAGGGAGTATTAGATTCACGTATGTAGACGAATGTTAGTGTTTATCAATTCTATAGATGAACTTTAGATCTTCACATTAGTAGACTTGATTCACACATTTATATATTAGCATATTTATATATTGTAAATGAATGTTAGTGTTTAGATTCACATTAGTACAGATTCACATTAGTATATCTTCACATTAGTAGATTTGATTCACATATTTATAGATTAACATAGTTATATATTGTAAATGCATGTTAGTGTTTAGATTCACATTAGTATATTTGATTCACACATTTATAGAATAACATATTTATAGATTGTAAACGAGTGTTAGTATTTTGATTCTCCTTAGTACAGATTCACATTAGTAGATCTTCACATTAGTAGATTTGATTCACACATTTATAGATTTGATGTTTAATATATTTACATAATTGCATGCCTTTTAGTCCATCCATGTCTTATCCATATCAATATTTATATGCATATTTCTTTGGAGTGCTCTAGCAATATAGGGCTTCAAAAGAGTATTGAAAATATCATGAAACGTTGATTAATTTCTGTTTCGCAAGATTTCATACTCTCAATGTTTCATTTTTTAATCATAAATCATGCCTAATTTTTCTGTACATCCATAGCCTTTAATATTGGTTGATGTTTAATATATTTACATAATTGCACGCCTTTTAGTTTATCCATGTTTTATTCGTATCAATATTCACATGCATATTTACTTGGAGTGCTCCAACAATACAAGACTTCAAAAGAGTGCGGAAATATCATGAAATGTTGATTAATTTCCATTTCACGAGATTTCATACACTCAATGTTTCATTTTTTTAGCATAAGCCATGCCCAGTTTTTCTGTACATCCATAGCCTTTAATATTGGTTGATGTTAAATATATTTACATAATTGCACGCCTTTTAGTCTATCCATGTCTTATCCGTATCTATATTCACATGCATATTTATTTGGAGTGCTCCAACAATACAAGGGTTCAAAAGAGTGTAGAAAATATCATGAAATGTTGATTAATTTCCGTTTTGTGAGATTTCATACACTCAATGTTTCATTTTTTAGCACGCCATGCCCAATTTTTCTGTCCATCCATAGCCTTTAATATTGATTGATGTTTAATATATCTACATAATTGCACACCTTTTAGTCTATCCATGTTTTATCCTTATCAATATTCACATGGATATTTATTTGGAGTTCTCCAACAATACAAGGCTTCAAAAGAGTGTAGAAAATATCATGAAACATTGATTAATTTCCGTTTCACGAGATTTCATACACCCAATGTTTTATTTTTAGCATAAGTCATGCCCAATTTTTCTGTCCATCCCTAACATTTAATATTGGTTGATGTTTAACATATTTACATAATTGCTATCCTTTTAGTCTATCCATTTCTTATCCGTATCAATATTCACCTAACTTGAATGTAGGCAATGAACAAAGGATGCCACTTTTGTGGCGATAAGAGGCTAGGTGCATGTTTCAAAGTTCACCTAACTTGTAATGAGATCTGTGTTGATCTTCACGATGACTTTATGGAGTGAGTGGTATGTTCCATTTAATTAGTGTTATAGCTTGTGGTTTGGTAATGTTGTGCCCACAATTTTCTAATTTATGTTTTTTTATAATGCTCAACGTATCCCTTGTTGGGGAAGGGAGGAGTTCATGCGTGTGGCCAACCTGGCCATCGATGAGGACTGGACAATTCAGTTCGACATGATGTTGTTAAAAAATGGCATTCCCTTGACCCTCACTCTCACCAACGAGGGAGGGAGAACGTATGTCCATGGTCAAAATTAGATTGACATTGCCACACAATTCGGGATGCAAGCTGGAAAAAGTCCTTCTTACTTTTTCTTCACGAATTTGAGGAGGGTCGTGAGGGCGGCAACAAAATCTATCTACTGTACAATGTCCAACAATCACCGTAGTACGTACTTTCGGGGGTGATCAGGGTGTCATATATATATGTACTGCTTTCTGGGACTAGCTATAGCACTTTATTGAATATATATGTTGTATACCCTTATTTTATTGGACCGTGTAAGTACTAAACATTAGAGAGTTGTTGAATATATATATATATATGTTTATTGCTTTATGTTGTACTAATATTATTGCTTAATAACAATTAGCTAGTGCTTAACACATGCTACAATACGCATTGTAATTTCTTATGGCAGCGTATTGCAAATTATGATCCTACATTCATGCAAAACACAGCGGCAGCAAATATGATGTCATGGCTGCAGCATTTTTAATTTGCATGACAAAGCTTTCAGTGATAGGGTTTAGAACATGCCCACCACTGCTTAAACTTTAGTCATTGGCAGATAGGGTTGTGCGCCCGCCACTGCAGACTCTCTACCATTGGCGGGCGGGCACCCACCACTGATGCGGTTATAGTAGTGGCGGGCGCCCCTCGGACCCTGGCCCGCCACTACTGGCGTTTTTGCGCACACCACTTCTAGGGATTCCTGTAGTAGTGTAACAAAGATGCAGTTTAACCATTCCTACATCATGCCCACTAACAAAAGTTCAAGGGAATCATCCCTGGCAAGGAAATTTGTTGCACGGGGAGGGTCACAATTGACGTAGTATTCAGGACCCTCAATAACTACCATATCGAAGCCTTGAGCTTCGACATAGTCCCTTTCTGAAGTGGTTACTGAGGGAGTCCTGGACTAAGGGGTTCTCGGGCTGCCAGTCTATCTCTTATGGGCCGGACAGATGGGTCGCTCTATAACTACTCGAAGGTCGAGCTATAAGTCGACTCCGTGTTTGGGAAGGAAACCTTCGAAGCCTTGGTGTGACCTCCAAGTCAAGATGGAAGAATCAGGATGGTTATTCCCTGATGGCAACCGACCATGTGTAACCCTAGGTACCCCTGGTGTCTATATAAACCAGAGGTTTAGTCCGTAGAGGCTAGAAGAAGAACCATCATCCTACTCGCCTAGGGTTTAGTTCATCTGATCTCGTGGTAGACCAATTCTGTAATCGTCATACATACATCAATACAATCAACCAGGACATAGAGTTTTACCTCTTTGAGAGGGCCCGGCCTGGGTAAGTATTGTCCCTGTGTTTCCTGTTCCCCATTGATCCAAGATCCACAGCTCGGGACCCCCTACCCGAGATCTGCCGGTTTTGACACCGACATTGTTGCTTTCATTGAGAGTTCTGATGTGGGATCACCAAAGGATCGATGGCTCGCTTAGTCATTAGCGAAGGCATCCGCTCCGGGGATATCTCCGTCCCTGGCCACCTCTTCGCATTCGGCAGTGTCGTCTGATACGTCTCCATCATATCTACTTTTCCTGACGCTTTTACTCTTGTTTGGACTCTAATTTGCATGATTTGAGTGAAACTAACCCGGACTAACGATGTTTTCAGTAGAACTACCATGGTGTTGTTTTTGTGCAGAAATAAAAGTTCTTGGAATGGAACGAACCTTTTTGGAGAATTTTTATACAATAAAGAAAAATACTGGAGCCAAGAACCACCGGAGGGGGTCCCTCGGGAGCAAAACCCACCAGGGGGCACCCCCCTCCTGGTGCGCCCAGGTGGGTTGTGCCCACCTGGTGGCCCCGCAGACCCTATCTCTGACGTTATAAAATCCTATTTTCAGAGAAAAAACCAGGGAGAATTATCGCGTTTCACGAGACGGAGCCGCCACCTCCTATTCTTCATCGGGAGGCCAGATCTGGAGTCCGTTTGGGGCTCCGGAGAGGGGGGGGTCCTCGATCTTCGTCATCACCAACCTTTCTCCATCGCCAATTCCATGATGCTCCCTGTCGGTGTCAAAACCAGCGGATCTCGGGTAGGGGGTCCCGAACTGTGCGTCTAGGCCGGATGGTAACAGGAGGCAGGGGACACGATGTTTTACCCAGGTTCAGGCCCTCTTGATGGAGGTAAAACCCTACGTCCTGCTTGATTAATATTGATGATATGAGTAGTACAAGAGTAGATCTACCACGAGATCAGAGAGGCTAAACCCTAGAAGCTAGCCTGTGGTATGATTATATGTTATGGTTGTTGTCCTACGGGCTAAAACCCTTTGGTTTATATAGACACCGGAGAGGGTTAGGGTTACACAAGGTTGGTTACAAAGGAGGAGATATCCATATCTGTACTACCTAGCTTGCCTTCCACGCCAAGTAGAGTCCCATCCGGACACGAGACGAATTCTTCAATCGTGTATCTTCATAGTCTAACAGTCCGGCCAATGGAGATAGTCCGGCTGTCCGGAGACCCCCTAATCCAGGACTCCCTCAGTAGCCCCTGAACCAGGCTTCAATGACGATGAGTCCGGCGCGTAGTATTGTCTTCGGCATTGCAAGGCGGGTTCCTTCTCCGAATACATCACAGAAGAATTTGAATACGAGGATAGTGTCTGACCCTGCAAAATAAGTTCCACATTCCACCGTAGAGAGAATAATATTTTCGCAGATCTAATCTGCTAGCTTGTTTTGGCAGCATGACGTTACGTCATGGCCCGGTGATGATTCGAACCGTTTCTTTTAACCACCCTCGCACATAACGCGAGGCAGTTTTTTGACACGTCTTGTCAAAGCAGATATCGTGTCCCCTTATTACGGGATTCTCATCAATACGGGCATGGGTAACCCAACCACGCCATCAATTACGGCGCCTGGGGGATAAGCGAGTTTTACCAGGCAAGTGGGGACGCTTAGTTTCGTCCGCCCATGTAAAGGGATAAGGATTCACCTTTCTATCCATGCCTTATTCCTCCCTTATCCATCCGTTTTCGCACACTCGAGATCTAGCGCCCAAGTCCGCACTTCCCACCTCGACCTTCTCCAATCATGTCCGGAGCGGGAGGCAAGTGGATGGTCTCCTCCGTCACGGAGGGTGACATCAAGAAACTGAGGAGAGCCGGATACCTGCCCGACAACATCGCGCACCGGCTCCCAGATGAGGGGCAGCTCATCCCCACTACCAGGCCCCATGAGAGGGTGGTATTCCTCACCCATTTCCTCTACGGACTGGGATTCCCTCTCCATCCCTTCGTCCGGGGCTCATGTTTTATTACGGCCTGGATTTCCACGATCTGGCCCCGAACTCCATCCTCAACATCTCGGCGTTTATCGTCGTGTGCGAGGACCTCCGCATCAAGCCCCACTTCGGCTTATGGCTGAAGACCTTCAATGTCAAGCCGAAGGTGGTGGGCGGCCGCCAGGCGGAGTGTGGAGGCGCCATGGTGGGCAAGATGCCCAACATAACTTGGCTTGAGGGCTCCTTTGTGAAAACCATAAAGGGGTGGCAATCGGGGTGGTTCTATATCACCGAGCCGCGCGACCCCACATGGGTAGCGGCCCCCGAGTTCCGATCTGGCATCCCCATGCGGCTCACCTCCTGGAAAGAGAAGGGCCTGTCCTGGGGTAGTTCGAAAGAGCCGACCGAACTCCAAACATGTATTCAAAACATGGTGGGCAAGAAGCTCAAGCTTGTCAACATAGTCCAGGTTATGCTCATCCGCCGGATACTCCCGTGCCAACAACGGGAGTTCAACTTGTGGGAGTTCAATCCGGCGCAGCATCGAACTCTGAACAGGCTCTTCGACACGACTCATGAAGACGCCTAGAGGGTGCTGTTCAAAAGTGCCGAGGCCCCTCCCCCTATTACTGAGGATCGCGGATTCAGCGTGAAGCGCCAAGCCAGTGTGGTAAGCTGCTTTACCTTTCACAGGATACTTATTTTTTTATATAGATTGACTCTATGCGGGATCTAAACTCCCGTACCTTTGACATGACTGGCAGAAGATGGCCGGACAGATCGACTGTCCGGCTCCTTTGCCCGAAGGCCCCGCAGACGCTCTTCTGGCGAAGATGCTGACTCTAGCCCCTTATAAGGTGCCGGAGAAGACCAAGAAGGCCAAGGGAACCCGAAAGAGTTCCCGACGCCAGACATCGTCGGACTCACCGTCCGATGACTCTGCGGCACACTCTTCCCCCGAAGACGAGGAGGAAGAAGAAGAAGATGCTCCCCCACCGACTGGGGGAGACAAGAAAAGGAAGGCCGCCCCAACTGGGGAGGCTGGAGGGTCCAAGAAGGGAAGGACTCTCCTTCCGGACAGTTCCACCGCCGTCGACGAAGGCGAAGGCGAGTGGTTGCCCAGGGTCAAGCCCCCGGGGAGATCGTAAGTATTCGGATACCAGAGTAACTCCTAGGATTCCTTTGTCGCACTGCTCTCCCTAACGCCGAACGCAATTATGCAGGCCGCCACGAGCCAGTATCGATGTATCATCGGACAGCTCCTTGGGCTTGTCGGACATGGATAGTGATCCAGTCCTGACCGCTACCTCCCCTCATCCTGCCGACGACACCGAGGTGTTGTCTCAAGAGGCACCGGATCAAGGGGAGACAGTCCTGGAGGCGCCTCAAGGCGACCTTCCGAACTCTGGGAGCCGCGGGGATGGGGCCCCCGAGAGCTCCGAGTTCGGCCCTCAGCCGAACACCGTGCCAGACCCTCCAGCGGTTCCGGGCTCGGGCAGGCGGTCTCCTTCTAAGAGGGGCAAGATGCCTGTGCCGGTGACCTCTATCCATCCAGAGGCATCGGACAATCTGCTGGAAGCGCTTCGCAGCGCTTCCATCGACGAGGAGCACCACACTATCATGAGTGCGGTGATCCAGAAGGTTCAGTCCACCAAGAGCGGATTGACTGAAGCCTGTACCAGCCTTCTAACAGGCTTTGAGGTAAGTGTCTTAAAATGTAGTAGAAATATTACCGCATAGACAGTAGCCCCTGATGCTTTGTTCGGTGTTCACAAAGAAAAGCCGAACAGAGGATCAAATAACATCACAGGAGTCTAATATAAGTATGTCAATATGCATATGCAGGCTTCGCTGCTGGCGTCCGCCGCACTAACAGTGGAGGTCGCCGTACTGAAGCAGGACCTCGAGGGGTCCAAGAAAGAGCTCGGCCTTGCCAAGAGGCAGCTCGAGGAGAACAAGGGTAAGTAATACCCCGTCTATAGATATGTATATATATAAAAAAGGACGCGATTGCAAAAGACAGGATCATTGTATGTTTGCCAGGGGCCACGACCGAGGTGGCGACCCTGAAGCAAGCGCTGACCAAGGCCGAAGATACAGCGGCCAAGGAGCGCACCGAGCGAGAGAAGCACGAGGCTCGGGTGGGCGAGGTGCAGCAAGAGCTCCAGGCTCTCGTGGCAAAGCACGAGGCGTTGGAGCTTGACTCAAAGACGCGGGAGTCTGAGCTCGCCGCGGCCCTCGAGAGTGTAAAAAGCGCCAAGGCCGAAGCCCAAAAGGCCCTCCAAGAGATCGACACGATGAAGAAGATAGCGGCGGGTAAGGCTTTCTATATGCAAAGTAAGCATGTAAAAGTAAATTACCGATTACTTACCCGGATCCGGAGCTCTTCAGGAGCATTCGCAGATTTGCCCCGCAGTGTGTCCGATGCCGCACAATTTTACCAGGCCGAGGACGGAAGCTTGACGGAGAAGCTGTTCTGGTCTTAGTATGCTGAGGCCGAACATCCGGTGCCAATGAGCGACCAGCTGAAGCAGATGGTCGAGCTACATAAGGCGGCCGATCAGGCCATGAAGAGCTTTATAGTCCGGTTGTGGCTTGGCGACGCCCTTCCGAACAGCTTCTTCAGCCTGGTGAGGCGGCTCGTGGATGCCTGCCCGCGGCTGGAGGTCGTCAAGCGATCTGTCTGCATTGAAGCTGCACGTCGGGCTTTCGCCCGTGTGAAATTGCAGTGGGTCAAGCTAGACGCCGTGAAGTTGGTCAAGGAGGGGCCGCCAGAGGACAAGGAGCACCGCCACCCCGAGATGTACTACGAGGGTGTTCTGCCGGGCGCCCGTCTCATCGCGGACGAGTGTTCGAAAGATGTAATATTTGAATGAGACTTGCTCGTTTTATCCTGTATGTATGAAAATTTGTTTCATATGCGCTATGCAACGCTTGTTGGAATTTAAAATATTACCTTCTGTTTGGCTGTTTATCCAATCTGAGAGATGGCTAGTCCTCGGCTTCTGCCCCCATGCCACGAGTGCCGGGGTGTTCGGGATAAACCTGAGCACTCTTGTTCCCATGTTTGGGTCCTTCGAGGGAGGTGCTCAGCACAACGAACAAGGCAACCAGACTAATTATGCTTTATCACTCTCACTTAGCCATAGAATTCTATAATTTTAAATTTCAGCGAAGCCCCTGGTATTCGGAAGGCCGAATTCGGGGCGCGATACACGCCTGTAAGCCGGACAGGGCCGGCCCCTCGCCCTAAGCGGCATAAGTCTTTAGGGACTCGAAAAACCTCGCCGAACAGCGACCAGTCTCTCGCCTTATCATGACAGTCAGTTTTAGCTTTCTCTACTGAGGTGCTCAGCCCGGCAGAACCGGGGCACAATCGCAGTAGTTCTCCTAGCGCTACCTTAGCCGATAGAGCGGAACGTAAGGTACCAAAACATAGGAGCTGGGCAAACCCAACATTTGACCAAAGACATGATTCGGAGCTGATGCATATAATGCTATAAGTTCAGGGTGCCGCACTTGTGAAAGTGTTCGGACTTTTCACACCGCATTGTGGGGTACGTAAGCCCCTGGGAATTCCGTGGTATAACATAGTTGTCTGCCTCCTTGGTTGTTGCATCATCTATTCGGCAATAGTGCTGCCGGACAGTGTTTCCAGAGATTAAGGTCCTGAAAGAAAAAAAATAACCAAACGGGAAGCCCCTAGTGCGGTTTAGGCCGCGTTTTGGGGCGTGCCGCAGTTGTGCCCCCCTCCCCGCCTGTGCCCATGGTATTTTTAATGCGTAATTATGTACGCGCGGCACGAATATCGCCGTTGGGCTGGGATTGGGGTGGCCGCTGTATTGCTACGCGAGCTCAGATCGCGCCAGGCGGTCTATTTGCCGATTGCCCCGAGCGCGCTTGAAGGTGTCCGGGCTTTGAGGCGCCGAACTGGTTGATTGCCTTGAGAGGCTGCTTTGCGCTTCTGCTGCGAGGGCCGCGGTGTGCTCCTCTGTTCGGAGAGAGCGCTCTGTGTTTCCATTGACTGTAATAACTCCGCGAGGTCCTGGCATCTTGAGCTTGAGGTATGCATAATGCGGTAACGCATTGAATCTAGCGAATGCGGTTCGCCCGAGCAGCGCATGATAACCACTGCGGAACGGGACTATATCGAAGATTAACTCTTCGCTTCGGAATTATCCGGGGATCCGAAGACCACTTCCAGTGTAACTGAGCCTATGCAATGGGCCTCTACACCTGGAATGACGCCCTTAAAGGTCGTTTTCGTGGGTTTGATCCTTGAGGGGTCTATACCCATTTTGCGCACTGTGTCCTGATAAAGCAGGTTCAGGCTGCTGCCGCCGTCCATAAGGACTCGAGTGAGGTGAAATCCGTCGATGATTGGGTCTAGGACCAGTGTGGCGAATCCGCCATGACGGATACTAGTGGGGTGGTCCCTGCGATCGAAGGTGATCGTGAAGGAAATATGCCCTAGAGGCAATAATAAAGTTATTATTTATTTCCTTATATCATGATAAATGTTCAACATTCATGCTAGAATTGTATTAACCGGAAACATAATACATGTGTGAATACATAGACAAACAGAGTGTCACTAGTATGCCTCTACTTGACTAGCTCGTTGATCAAAGATGGTTATGTTTCCTAACCATAGACATGAGTTGTCATTTGATTAACGGGATCACATCATTAGGAGAATGATGTGATTGACTTGACCCATTCCGTTAGCATAGCACTTGATCGTTTAGTTTGTTGCTATTGCTTTCTTCATGACTTATACATGTTCCTATGACTATGAGATTATGCAACTCCCGTTTACCGGAGGAACACTTTGTGTGCCACCAAACGTCACAACGTAACTGGGTGATTATAAAGGTGCTCTACAGGTGTCTCCGAAGGTACTTGTTGGGTTGGCGTATTTCGAGATTAGGATTTGTCACTCCGATTGTCGGAGAGGTATCTCTGGGCCCTCTCGGTAATGCACATCACTTAAGCCTTGCAAGCATTGCAACTAATGAGTTAGTTCCAGGATGATGTATTACGGAACGAGTAAAGAGACTTGCCGGTAACGAGATTGAACTAGGTATTGAGATACCGACGATCGAATCTCGGGCAAGTAACATACCGATGACAAAGGGAACAATGTATTTTGTTATGCGGTCTGACCGATAAAGATCTTCGTAGAATATGTGGGAGCCAATATGAGCATCCAGGTTCCGCTATTGGTTATTGACCGGAGACGTGTCTCGGTCATGTCTACATTGTTCTCGAACACGTAGGGTCCGCACGCTTAAGGTTTCGATGACAGTTATATTATGAGTTTATGAGTTTTGATGTACCGAAGGAGTTCGGAGTCTCGGATGAGATCGGGGACATGACGAGGAGTCTCGAAATGGTCGAGACGTAAAGATCGATATATTGTACGACTATATTCGGACATCGGAAAGGTTCCGAGTGATTCGGGTATTTTTCGGAGTACCGGAGAGTTACGGGAATACGTATTGGGCCTTATTGGGCCATATGGGAAAGAAGGAAAAGGGCCTCAAGGGTGGCCGCACCCCTCCCCTTGGTCTGGTCCGAATTGGACTAGGGAAGGGGGGCGCCCCCTTCCTTCCTTCTCCTTTTCCCTTCCTCTTTTCCTATTCCATATGGGAGGTGGAATCCTACTAGGACTAGGGAGTCCTAGTAGGACTCCACACTTGGCGCGCCCCCTCCTAGGGCCGGCCTCCTCCTCCCTTGCTCCTTTATATACGGGTGCAGGTGAAAGTGCGTTATATCGACTAGAGGGGGGGTGAATAGGCGATTTTTATGAGAGTCTTCAAAACGTGGAAGTTATGAAGACACACAGTGAAGATTATGCCTATCACTATGCAGCGGAAATTAGATTACACTAGGCCAGCCATGGTCAAGTATTCAATAGAGTGAAAGTACAATGACAAATAGCTGAGATGTAATAAGGATCAGGTAGGAAGAAGTTATGAAGCCAAATAGATCATACATTCATGTTGTGAAGACAAAAGATAGAGAAAGCATGCAATGGCTTCACAATGAATAACAATAAGAAAAAGGAAAGCAAAGATGAAACCAGTGACTCGTTGAAGACAATGATTTGTTGGACCAGTTCCAGTTGCTGTGACAACTGTACGTCTGGTTGGAGCGGCTAGGTATTTAAACCTTAGGACACACAGTCCTGGACACCCAGTCCTGAACACACAGTTCAGGACACCAAGTCCTCACCGTATTCTCCTTGAGCTAAGGTCACTTAGTCCTCGCCCAATCACTCTGGTAAGTCTTCAAGGTAGACTCCCAAACCTTCACAGACTTTGTTCACTGGCAATCCACAATTTCTCTTGGATGCTCTGAACGCGACGCCTAACCGTCTGGAGGATTCACAGTCCTCAAGTGTAATAAGTCTTCAGATCATACAGACAAGAAGACCTAAGTGATGCCCAATTTGCTCTGGCTCTGGGTGGTTAGGGCTTTTCTCCTCACTAGGAATTTTCTCTCAAAGGCTTCGAGGTGGGTTGCTCTCAAACGACAAAAGCCGTGCACTGAAATCTGAGCAGCCAACCGTTTATGGTTGTGGGGGTGGGCTATTTATAGCCACTTGGCAACCCGACCTGATTTGTCTGAAATGACCCTGGGTCACTAAGGAACTGACACGTGTCTCAATGGTCAGATTTCGAACACTCGTGGCAACTTTACTTGGGCTGCAAGCAAAGCTGACTTGTCCGGCTCTGGACAAGATTCGCTCTCATTGTCTTCACTCGAAGACATAGGTTTTTGATTTAGGCATCACTTCAGTCATTCTGACTGGTTCTCCTGGACCCCACTTAACAGTACGGTGGTTCCTATGACTCAACACAAAATAAAAGGAACTATGAAAGATCTAAGTCTTCGAGCTCCATAGGCTTCATAACGTGTCTTCTTTTGTCATAGTCTTCAATATGAATATCTTCATATACCACCTTTGTCTTCAATGTCTTCATACATTTTTAGGGGTCATCTCTGGTAGTGAAACCGAATCAATGAGGGGCTTCTACCTGTGTTTTCCTGCAATTCTCACAAACACATTAGTCCCTCAACTAGGTTTGTCGTCAATACTCCAAAACCAACTAGGGGTGGCACTAGATGCACTTAGAATCTCCCCCTTTTTGGTGATTGATGACAAACTAGTTGAAGTTTTCAACGGGGAATATAAAGTGTGAAGTTTGTAAAGGATAGGGAATTGTCTTCATAAGTTGCAAGGGCTCCCCCTGAAGATGTGCATATAAGTTAATTTGCTTTTCGAATGCAAATGCACATGGCAGGTTGTACTTGTGGAGATCCACTTCAGCTTATGATGACAATCCACTATGCATGTGAAAGTATATGAAGATAATGACATGTATAATGGAAAATGGACGTCTGCAGAATGAGATAAGTGCGGAATTTATCGTCGCACATGCGGAATTTATCTTCGCAAACAGAGTGGCAAACAAGTAGCAGACGACCATCAAGTTTTAGTGTTTACAACTCAAAGAACCAAATGAAGCAAAAACAAGAGTTGTAAACACGAAGCAAAATATAACAAAAATAAGGCACCCGCCCATATTGCCCCGCTTGAAGACTATAAACATCATATGCTTCTCCCCCTTTTGTCAGAAATGACCAAAAAGGTTTGAAGACATAGAGTTTTCTACGCGTTCCCAGGTGCAGCAGGGTCGGTGGAGTTGTTTGTCGGTGCAGAGCTCTGAGGTGCAGAAGCAGGTGGTGGTGAAGTAGCATCATCGTCTTCATCAATGATTCTTGAAGTGACTGTGGCAGCAGATGAAGAAAACTCAGAGTCTTCAAGTGACGGTGTGTTGCGCATCACAGCCCTTCTAGGAGGTGTGGTGTCAAACTTGAAACGCTCTGTGAAGCCATCCTCTTCAAGTTCAGCTTCAGTGCATATCATTGAGAGCCCTTTCCATGTCCGACGGAAAGTCTCATGTGTAACGAAGGCATTCTTGGTGGCAAGGTTTCGAAGTCGATTGACATCCACCAAGAGGCTCTTCATATGATGTTTGAGCCAGTCGTGATGCCTATCTTGCTTTTGGTGAAGGGCCACAAGAAGCTCTCGATCAGTGAGGACACGAGCACGCTTCTTGGGTCTTGGAGCATTTGTGCTGTCTGTGGCTTCAGTAGATGCTGGTGCACGTGTAGTGCCAGCCAACGGATATACCCTGGATATGGCTTCAACACCTTCAACATTCTGCGTGAAGCTCTGGTGTTCTGCATTCTGAAGATTTATTGGTTGCTTGTCTGGCTTAGGATATATTGCTTCAGCAGAGGTATCCACATCTGGCAGAAAGATCCTATGGTTTCGGGCAGAGGGCTGATACGAGATTGTAGAGTGCAGTTTGATCAGCCTCATCACCCAAGGGGCATAGAACTTCAAACCAAATAATTCCGAGCCTGACGCTGCAAGTTGGCGTATGAAGAGATCCTGTGCGTTGAAGCATTTGCCATGCAGGATATAGAATATGAGAGTCTTCATTGCACCTTCAATCTTTGCATGTGGAGAGTGCCCCTTAATGGGCCAGAGAGTCCGCCGGATGATGTGATATATGGTCCTGGGCAGGTACTCTAGGTCTTCAACGAAGAACTCAGTAGGATAAGGTGCATCATGAGGCAATGGCTTCATCATTGAGAGCATCTGACTCATATTGGGTTCAGGCCTCTGGAAGATACTCTCAATAGCTTCATAATGTGATTGACAGCCTTCCTCGAAGAATTTGCCTGGAGTGGGCAGGCCGGTGAGCTCAATGATATCAAACGCATTGGCTTCATGATGGACATTGCCGGTCATCCACTCCAGGATCCAAGTCTTCGGATCTCTGTTGTATCCTCTTATATGAAGGGTGGCATAGAACTGAAGCAGAAGCTCTTCATTCCAGTGCTCTTCATCCGTCACAAACGGCAGCAGACCCACTTGCCTGAAGCAATCCAGTGCTTCCTCTAAGCAGGGCAGACCAGCAATGGCTTCAACCTCAAGGCGCTTGTGCGGAAAGATGCGGCCTTGGTTGTATAAGATGCATGAATAATAACTACGCTGAGAATAGCTCCAGAACCTGTCTGAGACGATCCTTTCCCTTGAATAGGGATTCTTGGAGCTATTGAAAAATGTATTATCTGCCTTGAAGCCGTTGATGTCAAAGGAACCAGGTGCTGATGCAGGACCTGGGAACCTTGGGAGCCTTGGGACTAGCTTCTGGACATGAGGCCTGTGCTCAATGTGATAATCAAACTGTGGACCTGCAGCAGACTCAGGGACTGAAGTGTCTGGCTCAGTAGCTTCGCTGTCCGCTGAAGCATTTGGTGGGGCGGGCTCCACATTGGCTTCAGTGTTTGTGGTGGCAGTTGCAACAGTTTTTGCCTCCGCTTGTGTAGTTGGAGGGACAACCTCAGGCACGTTCTCCTGGAGAACTGTATCTTGTTGGAGTGGGGGAGTGGGTTCTGGTGGAGCATCTCCATTGTCTTCGGCTGATGCAGCCAGAATTTCTGCAGTATGGACTTGAGGCCTTGGACCTTTGCGAAGCCTACGGAACACAGACGACGCTTCTGGGGTCGGAGTGGGCTGGACCTCAAAGTCTTCTTCCTCCTGAGGGCAATCCGCCCATGACTCATCTTGTGCCATTGGCGTCAAAGGACGACCAATACTGATGAGTTCGCTTGTTTCAAGCTGAGGAAGGACTACATCATTTTGTGCATTGTCTTGATGACCAGCAGCTATGGGGTCGACTGCTGGAATGTCTTCAGCGTCAGGAGCCTCTGTGCGAGCAGGCTCATGAACTGTCAGTCTTCTTTCTGCATTGGGGTGAATGACAGAAAGGGGTTCAACCATCAAGGGCTCTGTGGGAGCAGCCCTAGATTTCTTGGTCTTGCGCTTCTTTTTGCTGGGGGCAGTAGGAGAGGCTTTAGAGCTCTTCCTTTTCCTGGCTTCAGCCTCTGCATTCCGTGTCTTCTTATGCTCTGAAGCGGTTGAACGGCTCTTTGGCTTCGAGCCGGTCGTGGCGGTTGGGAAGACAATCGGAATGGCTTCTTGCCTTGGGGCCTCTGGTTCATTCACAACAGGCTGCTTCTTCTTCTTCGCGGCCATCTTGGGGTCGATGCCTGGATGCCCAAGTGCCTTGCGCTTTTCAGCTTCATTGTAGGCTTGTACACATCTTTCTGCCAAAGACTTCATCCTTTCACGTGAGCCTTGAGCTTCAGCACGCTTCTTCAGAAAGTTTTCTTTGAGCTCATGCAGCATGATTTTGAAGCTTCTCACTTCCTGCACGCTGAGGCTGGCCATGTGCTTCTTGAACTGAGCCTTTTCGTGATCAATTTTCTGTTTCAGCTCAACAATGCACTGAGTAATGGCCAGTTCTGAAGCAATTGCGCCTTGAAAGGCGACGCTGAGTCCAACAGGCAGCTGCAGATCATTGAAGCTTATGTCTGGTGAGTCAAACCATTCATCGATGAAGCTGTGGATGATGGCGACATCAAAGAGAGGCAGATTGTTGAAGATTTCAGCTTCTTCTTTGCTTTTGATGAGCTGCTCTAGAGCGTCATCTCCCAGATCTTTATCGCTTGATAGATCAATGGCTTCACTGTGCAGAATGGCAGCAGCAGTGAGCTCTTTGCCGGTTTGTTGCTGGGGCTCCTTTTCTTTCTGGGGCTTGGAGACGCGGGATACGTCTTCAGACTACACACTGACTTCAGGAGGTGCAGTTTTCAATGGCTTCGCCCTTGAGATTTTTGAGGCAGGGGCCGGCTTCGAAGCTTTTGGTTTCTTCGTCTGCTTTGGCTTCGGCACAACAGGAGCTTCATCAGACTCAGAGTCAGCTGGGGGGTCATTTACGGCAGCCCCTTGGACTAAGATGTGAGTGATCAGGCCCTCAAGATTGGCAAACGGACCGATGATATTGGGTTCGGCGTCGTGTGTGCCATCTGCCCTTGGTGAGGAGGGACCAGGGTTGAAGTCAAGCCCAAATTTCTTCTTGTTTAGCTTCGCTGACTGTTGGGCAAATTGAAAGTTGCGCTTGAAGAGATTGTCGTCACGACACCAGAGAAGTGACGACGAATGTGCATCATCAGGCTGTGGTCCTCGGACCATGCATGGGTAGAAGCCTTGAGCAATGGCTTCATCTTTGGTCTTGGGTACAAGGTTCTTGTATAAGATATCCCCCCATGGACTCTTGATAGCATTCTTTTTAGCATACTCCTGGGTGACGAAGCGGTATTTGAACCACTGTTCTGCCCAATAGCGTCAAATCCATTGGATTCGGGTCTTGCGCTGCCCATAGCTCTCTTCTGGATCTGTTTTGTACATTTCTGCCAAGTCTTCAGGCAGATCCTTGGAAGTTCCCTCACGTCTCCGCCTGCCCCCCTTTCTTGCTACTGCTTCTGAAGCCATAAACTTTAACTTGAAAGGCTTCAAAACTTTCAAAGGCTTCAAAGGCTTTCTTTTTCTCGGCCAGCAGGAACTGGCTTCAGGAGAGTTTATGTGATGCTGTAGGAATTCTGCAAATGAATGCAGACTATGAGAACCGAAGGATTCTCCCACGGACATGTACCTATGACAGCATTAAGGTGCGAGGGAAGGGGAAGAGGTCATATGCATTCTCAGAAGGTTTTGAAGATTAATCAGTTTAGAAGACATTGACCTCATCGAGCGAAGACATTCACTCATAGATAAGAAGTTGGTTCCAGATTTGTACGAACCCACGGATTAGTACAAGTGAGGAATCTAACTACTTTATGAAGCACAAGTGAATATACTAGGCATGTTATGAGATGCAGCTAGAGATCTAACTATTGTGAAGAGAAACTTCTTATGGTAGGAAGTAACAGAACCATGAGATCAAAAGAGGTTGTAAAAAGAAGTTTTATTTACCACACTGGAACTGCTAGACGGAAGTGAGTTGATGCCGAGCAGTTCGGTCCTCCGTGCCCTAACTTGGCGACGGAAAACACCTACGGCGACGGCGGAGAGGACGATGTCCGCGGTCGGCGTGAGGACGGCGTTGGAGAGGTTGCGGCAGCGAAGCGCTTCGTCTCCGGCATCGTCGAGTGCTAGCGGTGGAGCTAGGGTTCGTTCGAGGTGGAAGAAGGAGATAATGACCGCGGTAAGTGTGAATTTATAGGCTCAGGGGCGGCACTGTGCTATTACACAGGTGCCCCTGGCGGTTCGTATTTGAGAAACGCGTGGCCAGTTAGCGGATGTTTGGGGTTTGTTTCACGACCCACGCACGCCTAAATTTTCGGGCGGTCGTTCCTGCTCCTCCGGATTTTATGTGAAGGGATGAGCATTAAAAACGGACTTTATGGTTGTCTCTATATCTTCAGCTGTCAAGGACACAGTGAAGACATTCGACAGTTTCAATAGAATGCATATGACTTGGAGAGATAGAATTTGAGATAGACAGCATAGAGAGATTAGGGTCCGATCGCATTCACTTAGTTTAAAAGATTCAACCAAGAAGACATAGCTATAAGTGAATGCTGTAGAGGACAGAACACTAGTATGTATATATCTATATAATCAACGCAGTGAAGATAATTATGAAGACATGTTTAGTTCGAAGCACAACCAAATGTGAAGATATTGCAAGGTAACGCCATGAGTGAAACACTTCAAAATGGAACGTTTGGTGGTGGCGTTACCCACCGTATAGGAAGTATTAGACCCAGACACGGCGCACAATTATCGTGGCGCTCCGAAGTCAAATTCCACATTGATGTATTCACACTTAGAAGGTATGTCTTCATTGATTGAAGATATACTTTGCTTTGTGTGTTGCACATCTAAGTCATCAATATGCATAAGTGTTAGGATGTGTGCCTGATCACAGGACATTTGAGGATTCCAAGATATTTAGCTCACACCGTAACTTGCAAAATCTCTTCTCATCCAAGGGCTTTGTGAAGATATCTGCCAATTGCTCTTCAGTGTTGACGTGTATGATATCAATGTCTTCTTTCACAACATGATCTCTGAGAAAGTGATGACGAATTTCAATGTGCTTTGTCTTCGAGTGCTGAACTGGGTTGTTGGCAATCTTGATGGCGCTTTCGTTGTCGCAGTATAGTGGCACTTGCTTCAGATGAATGCCATAGTCCTTGAGTGTTTGCTTCATCCACAGAAGCTGAGCGCAGCAAGATCCAGCAGCAATGTATTCAGATTCAGCAGTGGAGAGAGATACACAGTTCTGCTTCTTTGAAGACCAACATACAAGTGATCGTCCCAGAAAGTGACATGTGCCTGATGTAGACTTTCGATCAACTTTGTCACCAGCATAATCAGCATCCGAAAATCCAACCAAATCAAACTCTGAGCCCTTTGGATACCACAATCCTAGAGTTGGGGTGTGAGCCAAATATCGAAGGATTCGCTTCACAGCTAAGTGATGCGACTCCTTTGGTGCTGCTTGAAATCGAGCACACATGCAAACACTAAGCATAATATCTGGCCTAGATGCACATAAATAAAGCAAAGACCCAATCATGGAGCGGTATACCTTTTGATCGAACTCTTTACCATTGTCGTCAGGACCTAGATGATGTTTGGCTGGCATTGGTGTTGTGAAGCCTTTGCAGTCTTGCATACCGAACTTCTTCAGGCAATCTTTGATATACTTTTCTTGAGATATGAAGATGCCATTGCGTTGTTGTCGTATTTGAAGACCAAGGAAGAACTTCAGCTCCCCCATCATGGACATCTGATATTGCTCTTGCATCATATATCCAAACTCTTCACTGTACTTCTGATTGGTGCAGCCAAAGATAATGTCATCCACATATATTTGGCACACAAACAGTTCACCATCATATGTCTTCGTGAAAAGAGTGGGATCCAGGGAACCAGGTATGAAGCCTTTGCTCTTCAGGAGGCACTTGAGTGTGTCATACCAGGCCCTAGGGGCTTGTTTGAGACCATACAGTGCCTTGTTGAGCTTGTATACCATGTCAGGATGTTTTGGATTTTCAAAGCCAGGTGGTTGTGCAACATACACTTCTTCTTCAATCTTGCCATTGAGAAAGGCACTTTTCACATCCATTTGATATAGAAGTATGTTATGATGATTTGCATATGCCATCAGTATGCGTATGGCTTCAAGCCTAGCCACAGGAGCAAATGTTTCATCGAAGTCAATGCCCTCCACTTGAGTATATCCTTGAGCAACGAGCCGAGCTTTGTTTCTGAAAACTTGACCATGCTCATCTTGTTTGTTGCGGTATATCCATTTAGTGCCTATTATGTTGTGCTTCCGTGGATCAGGACGATTGACCAGTTCCCATACATTATTCAGTTCAAACTGTTGAAGCTCTTCTTGCATAGCTTGAATCCATTCAGGTTCCATGAAGGCTTCTTCAACTTTCTTGGGTTCTGATATTGATACGAATGCAAAGTGCCCACAGAAATTTGCCAGTTGAGTTGCCCTTGAACGAGTGAGTGGACCAGGTGCATTGATGCTGTCAATTATTCTGTCAATTTGCACTTCATTTGCAACACGAGGATGGACAGGGCGAAGACTTTGCTCTTGCTGATCTGCGTTGTTGTTGGGAGGAATGTCTTCAGGCTGAGCATTGTCTTCATGTTGATCAGGTGCTGAGATGATAAGTTCTTCTTCACGATGAGCTTCAGAAGGCATAATCTCTCCAGTTCCCATAAGCTTGATTGATTCACTAGCTGAAACTTCATCTAGCACATTTGGCAGTTGCTCTCTTTGTGAACCATTTGTCTCATCAAACCGCACATCCACTGTTTCAACCACTTTGTAATGGAAGAGATTGAAGACTCTGTAGGAGTGTGAATCCTTTCCATATCCTAGAATAAAGCCCTCATGTGCTTTTGGTGCAAACTTTGAGGTGTGATGTGGGTCCTTGATCCAGCACTTTGCACCAAATACTCTGAAGTAACTGAAATTTGGCTTCTTGCCAGTTAGGAGTTCATAAGATGTCTTGTTCAGAAGCTTGTGAAGATAAACACGATTGATTGTATGGCATGCAGTGTCAATGGCTTCAGTCCAGAATTTTCTTGGAGTCTTGTATTCATCTAGCATTGTTCTGGCCATCTCAATGAGTGTTCTGTTCTTGCGTTCGACGACGCCATTCTACTGTGGCGTGTACGGAGCTGAGAATTCATGTGTGATTCCCAAGGTATCAAGATATGTGTCAAGGCCAGTGTTCTTGAATTCAGTGCCATTGTCACTCCTTATGTGCTTTATCTTGGCGCCAAAATTGTTCATAGCTCGATTGGCGAAGCGTCTGAAGACATCCTGCACTTCAGTCTTGTAAAGGATTATATGCACCCAAGTATATCTAGAGTAATCATCAACAATCACGAAGCCATAGAGGCAAGCAGTAGTAGCAAAGGTTGAGTAGTGTGTGGGACCGAAAAGATCCATGTGGAGCAGTTCGAAGGGTTGAGTAGTAGTCATGATTGTCTTCGAAAGATGTTTTGCCCTTGTCATCTTCCCTGCTTCACAGGCACCGCATAAGTGATCTTTCTTGAACTTGACACCCTCGATGCCTATGACATGCTTCTTCTTCACAAGGGTGTGGAGGTTCCTCATGCCAGCATGCCCAAGTCTCCGATGCCAAAGCCAGCATTCTGAAGCTTTTGCAAGAAGACATACTGCAAGTTGTGGTCCTGCTGAGAAATCTACCACATACAAATCACCTTTCCGATACCCTTCAAACACTAGAGACTTGTCAGATTCCATTAGTACCAGGCAACGATATTTTCCAAACATTACGATCATATTCAAATCGCAAAGCATTGAGACAGACATTAAGTTGAAGCCAAGGGATTCAACAAGCATGACTTTATCCATGTGTTGATCCTTTGAGATTGCAACTCTACCTAGACCCAATACCTTACTTTTACCAGTGTCAGCAAATGTGATGTGGCTCTTGTCGGATGGACGTAATGTTGAGTCCATAAGAAGGCTTCGTTTGCCAGTCATGTGATTTGTACACCCACTGTCAATAATCCATTCTGAAGACTTTGAAGTCGCTGGTGTCGTACCCTACAGTGCAGTTAGTAGGGGGATAGGCTTCACGAAGAGAATTGTGAAGCAAAAACATTTGACGAACCAGTGGGTTATGAAAACTTAGATCCAGATTAGGACTAATAGGGAGAGTAGCATGCGATTCAGGAACGAAGTACATAATGATGCCATTCGGGCATTTTATCTTGCGCCCTACAAGATTTTTAAGGTCCCCAGCAATAGTCAGAAGATTTTGTTTTTTGCTGGAGACCTTTCCCTGCAAAAGAGAGTTAAGCTTCTTTCTTAACCACCCACATCTTCAAGGGTGGCTTAGAAGCAATAAGTCTAAGTGCAGCATCTGAGAATTTTGGCTTTGAGGCCTTAGCAAACAGTCTAGCAGGTGGACAATAATACTCATAGGAATAAGCAGAATAATTTTTGGTCATATGAACATGACGATTCGAAGAACCGCTCTCATATTCATATGCCTGAGTATGGTTTCCTTGCAAAACATTTGCGTTAGTGTGACTCAGGTGAGTCCTCTATTTGTATGAAGCCTTTGGTCTGAGGTTTGTCTTCTTCAAGTGAGGTGTCATGAAGACATTCACAGAAAGATTTTCAAGACACTTTTTCGGAACCCAGATCTTCTTCATAGGCGGTCCATTCCTGCAGTTAGTACCAATGTACCTGGCAAACACTTCACCATTCTGATTCTTAAACAGTTTATAGTTTGCATCAAGGATTCATCAATGATAATGGGGTTAGCACAAGTGAAGCCAGATAAATTGGATGGATCTGCTGAAAGTTCCTTTGTAGCAACCCATGTGGTTTTGGGGTACTGCTTAGGTTTCCAGTAAGAGCCATCTGCGTTTATTTTCCTCACGAACCCAACACCCTCTTTCCTGGGGTTTCGGTTCAGAATCTGCTTCTTGAGGACATCACATAATGTCTGATGTCCTTTAAGACTTTTGTACATCCCTGTTTCAAGCAATGTCTTCAACCTAGCATTCTCATCAGCAATAGCAGTGGTATCCTCAGCAGAGGGGTTAGTTACCACATCAACAATTGAAGATATTGCAACAGCAGTAGCAGTGGAACATTCAGCAACAGAAGTAGCATTATCACACTCAATGCATTTAAGACAGGGTGGTTCAAATCCTTCCTGAGCGGGACTGAGCTGTTCGGTGCGAAGTGAATCGTTTTCCTTTTGAAGATCTTCATGAGCCGCTCTCAATTTCTCAAGTTCTTGCTTCCTTTGCAGATAATCATAGGAAAGCTTTTCATGAGTTGTTGAGAGAGTATCAAGACGATCTTCAAGTTCCTGATACTTAACGTGAAGGTTTTTTATGTCTTCAATTAAGGATTCAGATCGAGTCATTTCAGCACCCAATAGATCATCGCTTCTGTCTAACAGTTTTTGAATATGTTCCATAGCTTTCTGTTGTTCAGCTGCAATTTTAGCAAGTGTTTTGTAGCTGGGCTTTGAATCACAGTCAGAGTCATCGTCACTAGATGTTTGATAGCGAGTAGTGCGTGTGTTTACCTTGGCACCACGTGCCATGAAGCAGTAGGTAGGAGTGGAGTCGTTATTGTCATTTGCGTCGGTGTTGGTGATGCAGTCATTGTCTTTAGTGTTGAAGATGGACTTGGCGACGTATGCTGTAGCCAGACTCGCAATGCCAGAATCAGACTCTTCCTCAGACTCCACCTCTGCCTCCTCAGATGCGGACTCCTCCTCTGAATCCATCTCCTTGCCAACAAACGCACGTGCCTTGCCAGATGAGCTCTTTTTGTGTGATGAAGACTTTGAGGAAGACTTGGAAGAATACTCTGAGTATTTCTTCTTCTTCTTGTCATCCGAATCATATTCCTTGCTCTTATTCTTCTTTCTGTTCTCATTGTCCCACTGTGGACACTCAGAGATGAAGTGTCCAGTTTTCTTGCACTTGTGACATGTTTTCTTCTTGTAGTCATGAGCAGAACTTCATCATTCCTTGAGCTTGATCGTGAAGATTTTCTGAAACCTTTCTTCTTGGTGAATTTTTGGAATTTCTTCACTAGCATTGCAAGTTCTCTTCCAATGTCTTCAGGATCATCAGAACTGCAGTCAGATTCTTCTTCAGATGATGAAACAGCTTTTTCCTTCAAGGCACGAGTTCGCCCATAGTTTGGACCGTAGATATCTCTTTTCTCAGAAAGCTGAAACTCATGTGTGTTGAGCCTCTCAAGTATGTCAGAAGGATCGAGTGTCTTGAAATCAGGACGTTCTTGAATCATCAGGGCCAGGATGTCAAACGAACTATCAAGTGATCTCAGCAGCGTCTTGACGATTTCATGTTTGGTGATCTCAGTGGCGCCGGGGGCTTGAAGCTCATTTGTGATGTCAGTTAGCCGGTCAAATGTGTGCTGGACATTCTCATTGTCATTTCGCTTGAAGCGGTTGAAGAGGTTGCGAAGAACACTGATCCTTTGATCTCTCTGGGTTGAGACGCCTTCATTGACCTTGGAGAGCCAGTCCCAGACCAGCTTGGATGTCTTCAAAGCACTCACACGGCCATACTGTCCTTTTGTCAGATGACCACAGATGATATTTTTGGCAGTAGAGTCCAGTTGAGTGAACTTCTTGACATCAGCAGCAGTGACACCTTCTCCAGCCTTGGGAACGCCGTTCTCGACGACATACCATAGGTCGATGTCAATGGCTTCAAGATGCATGCGCATCTTATTCTTCCAGTAGGGACATTCAGTTCCATCGAAGACGGGGCATGCAGCGGAGACTTTGATTATCCCTGCAGTCGACATAGCTAAAACTCCAGGTGGTTAAACCGAATCACACAGAACAAGGGAGCACCTTGCTCTGATACCAATTCAAAGTGCGTTATATCGACTAGAGGGGGTGTGAATAGGCGATTTTTATGAGAGTCTTCAAAACGTGGAAGTTATGAAGACACACAGTGAAGATTATGCCTATCACTATGCAGCGGAAATTAGATTACACTAGGCCAGCCATGGTCAAGTATTCAATAGAGTGAAGTACAATGACAAATAGCTGAGATGTAATAAGGATCAGGTAGGAAGAAGTTATGAAGCCAAACAGATCATACATTCATGTTGTGAAGACAAAAGATAGAGCAAGCATGCAATGGCTTCACAATGAATAACAATAAGAAAAAGGAAAGTAAAGATGAAACCAGTGACTCGTTGAAGACAATGATTTGTTGGACCAGTTCCAGTTGCTGTGACAACTGTACGTCTGGTTGGAGCGGCTAGGTATTTAAACCTTAGGACACACAGTCCCGGACACCCAGTCCTGAACACACAGTTCAGGACACCAAGTCCTCACCGTATTCTCCTTGAGCTAAGGTCACTTAGTCCTCGCCCAATCAGTCTGGTAAGTCCTCAAGGTAGACTCCCAAACCTTCACAGACTTCGTTCACTGGCAATCCATAATTTCTCTTGGATGCTCTGAACGCGACGCCTAACCGTCTGGAGGATTCACAGTCCTCAAGTGTAATAAGTCTTCAGATCATACAGACAAGAAGACCTAAGTGATGCCCAATTTGCTCTGGCTCTTGGTGGTTAGGGCTTTTCTCCTCACTGGGAATTTTCTCTCAAAGGCTTCGAGGTGGGTTGCTCTCAAACGACAAAAGCCGTGCACTGAAATCTGAGCAGCCAACCGTTTATGGTTGTGGGGGTGGGCTATTTATAGCCACTTGGCAACCCGACCTGATTTGTCTGAAATGACCCTGGGTCACTAAGGAACTGACACGTGTCTCAATGGTCAGATTTCGAACTCTCATGGCAACTTTACTTGGGCTGCAAGCAAAGCTGACTTGTCCGGCTCTGGACAAGATTCGCTCTCATTGTCTTCACTCGAAGACATAGGTTTTTGATTTAGGCATCACTTCAGTCATTCTGACTGGTTCTCCTGGACCCCACTTAACAGTACGGTGGTTCCTATGACTCAACACAAAATAAAAGGAACTATGAAAGATCTAAGTCTTCGAGCTCCATAGGCTTCATAATGTGTCTTCTTTTGTCATAGTCTTCAATATGAATATCTTCATATACCACCTTTGTCTTCAATGTCTTTATACATTTTTAGGGGTCATCTCTGGTAGTGAAACCGAATCAATGAGGGACTTCTACCTGTGTTTTCCTGCAATTCTCACAAACACATTAGTCCCTCAACTAGGTTTGTCGTCAATACTCCAAAACCAACTAGGGGTGGCACTAGATGCACTTACAGCAGGGGGCACCCCAAAGACACAACAATTGATCCTTGAGATCTATTAGCCGTGTGCGGTGCCCTCCTCCACCATAATCCTCGATAATATTATAGCGGTGCTTAGGCGAAGCCCTGCGACGGTAGAACATCAAGATCGTCACCACGCCGTCGTGCTGACGGAACTCTTCCCCGACATTCTGCTAGATCCGAGTCCGGGGATCGTCATTGAGCTGAATGTGTGCTAGAACTCGGAGGTGCCGTAGTTTCGGTGCTTGATCGGTCGGGCCGTGAAGACGTACGACTACATCAACCACGTTGTGCTAACGCTTCCGCTTCCGGTCTACGAGGGTACGTAGACAACACTCTCCCCTCTCGTTGCTATGCATCACCATGATCTTGCGTGTGCGTAGGAAATTTTTGAAATTACTACGTTCCCCAACAGTGGCATCCGAGCCTAGGTTTTATGCATTGATGTTATGCACGAGTAGAACACAAGTGAGTTGTGGGCGATATAAGTCATACTGCTTACCAGCATGTCCTACTTTGGTTCGGTGGTATTGTTGGATGAAGCGGCCCGGACCGACATTACGCGTACGCTTACGCGAGACTGGTTCTACCGACGTGCTTTGCACACAGGTGGCTAGCGGATGTCAGTTTCTACAATTTTAGTTGAACCAAGTGTGGCTACGCCCGGTCCTTGCGAAGGTTAAAACAGCACCAACTTGACAAACTATCGTTGTGGTTTTGATGCGTAGGTAAGAACGGTTCTTGCTAAGCCCGTAGCAGCCACGTAAAACTTGCAACAACAAAGTAGAGGACGTCTAACTTGTTTTTGCAGGGCATGTTGTGATGTGATATGGTCAAGACATGATGCTAAATTTTATTGTATGAGATGATCATGTTTTGTAACCGAGTTATCGGCAACTGGCAGGAGCCATATGGTTGTCGCTTTATTGTATGCAATGCAATTGCGCTGTAATGCTTTACTTTATCACTAAGCGGTAACGATAGTCGTGGAAGCATAAGATTGGCGAGACGACAATGATGCTACGATGGAGATCAAGGTGTCGCGCCGGTGACGATGGTGATCATGACGGTACTTCGGAGATCGAGATCACAAGTACAAGATGATGATGGCCATATCATATCACTTATGTTGATTGCATGTGATGTTTATCTTTTATGCATCTTATCTTGCTTTGACTGACGGTAGTATTATAATATGATCCCTCACTAAATTATCAAAGTATAAGTGTTCTCCCTGAGTATGCACCGTTGCGAAAGTTCTTCGTGCTGAGACACCACGTGATGATCGGGTGTGATAGGATCTACGTTCAAATACAACGGGTGCAAAATAGTTGCACACGCGGAATACTCAGGTTAAACTTGATGAGCCTAGCATATAACAGATATGGCCTCGGAACACGGAGACTGAAAGGTCGAGCGTGAATCATATAGTAGATATGATCAACATAGTGATGTTCACCATTGAAACTACTCCATCTCATGTGATGATCGGACATGGTTTAGTTGATTTGGATCACGTGATCACTTAGAGGATTAGAGGGATGTCTATCTAAGTGGGAGTTCTTAAGTAATATGATTATTTGAACTTTAATTTATCATGAACTTAGTCCTGGTAGTATTAGCATATCTATGTTGTAGATCAATAGCTCGCGTTTAGCTCCCCTGTTTTATTTTTGATATGTTCCTAGAGAAAACTAAGTTGAAAGATGTTAGTAGCAATGATGCGGATTGGATCCGTGATCTGAGGTTTATCCTCATTGCTGCATAGAAGAATTATGTCTTTGATGCACCGCTAGGTGACAAACCTATTGCAGGAGCAGATGCAGATGTTATGAACATTTGGCTAGCTCAATATGATGACTACTTGATAGTTTAGTGCACCATGCTTAAACGGCTTAGAATCGGGACTTCAAAGACGTTTTGAACGTCATGGACCATATGAGATGTTCCAGGAGTTGAAGTTAATATTTCAAGCAAATAACCGAGTTGAGAGATATGAAGTTTCCAACAAGTTCTATAGCTAAAAGATGGAGGAGAATAGCTCAAACAGTGAGCATGTGCTCAGATTGTCTGGGTACTACAATCGCTTGAATCAAGTGGGAGTTAATCTTCCAGATAAAATAGTGATTGACAGAATTCTCTAGTCACCATCACCAAGTTAGTAGAACTTCATGATGAACTATGATATGCAAGGGATAACGGAAACGATTCCCAAGCTCTTCGTAATGCTGAAATCGACGAAGGTAGAAATCAAGAAAAATATCAAGTGTTGATGGTAGACAAGACCACTAGTTTCAAGAAAAGGGCAAAGGGAAGAAGGGGAACTTCAAGAAGAACGACAAGCAAGTTGCTGCTCAAGTGAAGAAGCCCAAGTCTGGTCCTAATCTTGAGACTAAGTGCTTCTACTGCAAAGGGACTGGTCACTGGAAGCGGAACTGCCCCAAGTATTTGGCGGATAAGAAGGATGGCAAAGTGAACAAAGGTATATTTGATATATAGATTATTGATGTGTATTTTACTAGTGTTCGTAGCAACCCCTTGGTATTTGATACTGGTTCAGTTGCTAAGAGTAGTAACTCGAAACGGGAGTTGCAGAATGAACATAGACTAGTTAAGGGTGAAGTGACGATGTGTGTTGGGAGTGGTTCCAAGATTGATATGATCATCATCGCACACTCCCTATACTTTTGGGATTAGTGTTGAACCTGAATAAGTGTTATTTGGTGTTTGCGTTGAGCATGAATATGATTTGATCATGTTTATTGCAATACGGTTATTCATTTAAGTAAGAGAATAAATTGTTGTTCTGTTTACATGAATAAAACCTTATATGGTTACACACCCAATGAAAATGGTTCGTTGGATCTCGATCGTAGTGATACACATATTCATAATATTGAAACTAAAAGATGCAAAGTTAATAATGATGGTGCAATTTATTTGTGGCACTGCCGTTTAGGTCATATTGGTGTAAAGCGCATGAAGAAAATCCATGCTGATGGGCTTTTGGAATCACTTGATTATGAATCAGTTGATGCTTGCGAACCATGCCTCATGGGCAAGATGACTAAGACTCCGTTCTCCAGAACAATGGAGCGAGCAACAGATTTGTTGGAAATCATACATACTGATGTATGTGGTCCGATGAATATTGAGGCTCGTGGCAGGTATCATTATTTTCTGATCTTCATAGATGATTTGAGCAGATATGAGTATATCTACTTGATGAAACACAAGTCTGAAACATTTGAAAAGTTCAAAGAATTTCAGAGTGAAGTGGAGAATCATCGTAACAAAAATGAAAGTTTCTACGATATGATCGCAGAAGTAAAATATTTGAGTTACAAGTTTGGCCTTCAGTTAAAAACAATGTGAAATAGTTTCACTACTCACGCCACCTGGAACACCACAGCATAATGGTGTGTCCGAACGTCATAACCGTACTTTATTATATATGGTGCGATCTATGATGTCTCTTACCGATCTACCACTATCGTTTTGGGGTTATGCATTTGAGACAGCTGCATTCACGTTAAATAGGGCACCATCTAAATCCGTTGAGATGACACCGTATGAACTATGGTTTGGCAAGAAACCTAAGCTGGCATTTCTTAAAGTTTGAGGTTGCAATGCTTATGTGAAAAAGTTTCAACCTGATAAGCTCTAACCCAAATCGGAGAAGTGCGTCTTCATAGGATACCCAAAAGAAAATGTTGGGTACACCTTCTATCACAGATCCGAAGGCAATATATTCGTTGCTTTGAATGGATCCTTTCTAGAAAAGGAGTTTCTCTCGAAAGAAGTGAGTGGGAGGAAAGTAGAACTTGATGAGGTAACTGTACCTGCTCCCTTATTGGAAAGTAGTTCATCACAGAAATCTGTTCCTGTGACTACTACACCGATTAGTGAGGAAGCTAATGATGATGATCATGTAACTTCAGATCAAGTTACTACCGAACCTCGTAGGTAAACCAAAGTGAGATACGCACCAGAGTGGTACGGTAATCCTGTTCTGGAGGTCATGTTACTTGACCATGACGAGCCTACGAACTATGAGGAAGCGATGATGAGCCCAGATTCCGCGAAATGGCTTGAGGCCATGAAATCTGAGATGAGATCCATGTATGAGAACAAAGTATGGACTTTGATTGACTTGCCCAATGATCGGCGAGCCATTGAGATTAAATGGATCTTCAAGAGGAAGACGGACGCTGATTGTAGTGTTACTATCTACAAAGCTAGAATTGTCGCAAAAAGGTTTTCGACAAGTTCAAGGTGTTGACTATGATGAGAGTTTCTCACTCGTATCTATGCTTAAGTCTGTCCGAATCATGTTAGCAATTGCCGCATTTTATGAAATCTGGCAAATGGATAAACAAAACTGCATTCCTTAATGGATTTATTAAAGAAGAGTTGCATATGATGCAACCAGAAGGTTTTGTCAATCCTAAAGGTACTAACAAAATATGCAAGCTCCAGCGATCCATCTATGGACTAGTGCAAGCATCTCAGAGTTGGAATATACGCTTTGATAAGTTGATCAAAGCATATAGTTTTATACAGACTTGCGGTGAAGCCTGTATTTACAAGAAAGTGAGTGGGAGCACTACAACATTTCTGATAAGTATATGTGAAAGACATATTGTTGATCGGAGATAATGTAGAATTATTCTGCAAAGCATAAAGGAATGTTTGAAAGGAGTTTTTCAAAGAAAGACCTCGGTGAAGCTGCTTACATATTGAGCATCAAGATCTATAGAGATAGATCAAGACGCTTGATAAGTTTTTCAATGAGTACATACCTTGACAAGATTTTGAAGTAGTTCAAAATGGAACAGTCAAAGAAGGAGTTCTTGCCTGTGTTACAAAGGTGTGAATTTGAGTAAGACTCAAAACCCGACCACGACAGAAGATAGAGAGAGAATGAAAATTCCCTATGCCTCAGCCATAGGTTCTATAAAGTATGCCATGCTGTGTACCAGACCTATTATATACCCTGCCCTGAGTTTGGCAAGGGAGTACAATAGTGATCTAGGAGTAGATCACTGGACATTGGTCAAAATTATCCTTAGTGGAATAAGGATATGTTTCTCGATTATGGAGGTGACAAAAGGTTCGTCGTAAAGGGTTACGTCGATGCAAGTTTTGACACTGATCCAGATGACTCTAACTCTCAATCTGGATACATATTAAAAGTGGGAGCAATTAGCTAGAGTAACTCCATGCAGGGCATTGTTGACATAGAAATTTGCAAAATACTTACGGATCTGAATGTGGCAGACCCGTTGACTAAACTTCTCTCACAAGAAAAACATGATCACACCTCAGTACTCTTTGGGTGTTAATCACATAGCGATGTGAACTAGATTATTGACTCTAGTAAACCCTTTGGGTGTTGGTCACATGTCAATGTAAACTATGGGTGTTAATCACATGGTGATGTGAACTATTGATGTTAAATCACATGGCGATGTGAACTAGATTATTGACTCTAGTGCAAGTGGGAGACTGAAGGAAATATGCCCTAGAGGCAATAATAAAGTTATTATTTATTTCCTTATATCATGATAATTGTTTATTATTCATGCTAGAATTGTATTAACCGGAAACATAATACATGTGTGAATACATAGACAAACAGAGTGTTACTAGTATGCCTCTACTTGACTAGCTCGTTGATCAAAGATGGTTATGTTTCCTAACCATAGACATGAGTTGTCATTTGATTAACGGGATCACATCATTAGGAGAATGAGGTGATTGACTTGACCCATTCTGTTAGCATAGCACTTGATCGTTTAGTTTGTTGCTATTGCTTTCTTCATGACTTATACATGTTCCTATGACTATGAGATTATGCAACTCCCGTTTACCGGAGGAACACTTTGTGTGCCACCAAACGTCACAACGTAACTAGGTGATTATAAAGCTGCTCTACAGGTGTCTCCGAAGGTACTTGTTGGGTTGGCGTATTTCGAGATTAGGATTTGTCATTTCGATTGTCGGAGAGGTATCTCTGGGCCCTCTCAGTAATGCACATCACTTAAGCCTTGCAAGCATTGCAACTAGTGAGTTAGCTGCAGGATGATGTATTACGGAACGAGTAAAGAGATTGCCGGTAACGAGATTGAACTAGGTATTGAGATACCGACGATCGAATCTCGGGCAAGTAACATACCGATGACAAAGGGAACAACGTATTTTGTTGTGCGGTCTGACCGATAAAGATCTTCGTAGAATATGTGGGAGCCAATATGAGCATCCAGGTTCCGCTATTGGTTATTGACCGGAGACGTGTCTCGGTCATGTCTACATTGTTCTCGAACCCGTAGGGTCCGCACGCTTAAGGTTTCGATGACAGTTATATTATGAGTTTATGAGTTTTGATGTACCGAAGGAGTTCGGAGTCCCGGATGAGATCGGGGACATGACGAGGAGTCTCGAAATGGTCGAGACGTAAAGATCGATATATTGGACGACTATATTCGGACATCGGAAAGGTTCCGAGTGATTCGGGTATTTTTCGGAGTACCGGAGAGTTACGGGAATACGTATTGGGCGTTATTGGGCCATACGGGAAAGAAGGAAAAGGGCCTCAAGGGTGGCCACACCCCTCCCCTTGGTCTGGTCCGAATTGTACTAGGGAAGGGGGGCGCCCCCTTCCTTCCTTCTCCTTTTCCCTTCCTCTTTTCCTATTCCATATGGGAGGTGGAATCCTACTAGGACTAGGGAGTCCTAGTAGGACTCCACACTTGGCGCACCCCCTCCTAGGGCCGGCCTCCTCCTCCCTTGCTCCTTTATATACGGGTGCAGGGGGGCACCCCAAAGACACAACAATTGATCCTTGAGATCTATTAGCCGTGTGCGGTGCCCTCCTCCACCATAATCCTCGATAATATTATAGCGGTGCTTAGGCGAAGCCCTGCGACAGTAGAACATCAAGATCGTCACCATGCTGTCGTGCTGACAGAACTCTTCCCCGACATTCTGCTGGATCGGAGTCCGGGGATCGTCATTGAGCTGAACGTGTGCTAGAACTCGGAGGTGCCGTAGTTTCGGTGCTTGATCGGTCGGGCCGTGAAGACGTACGACTACATCAACCGTGTTGTGCTAACGCTTCCGCTTCCGGTCTACGAGGGTACGTAGACAACACTCTCCCCTCTCGTTGCTATGCATCACCATGATCTTGCGTGTGCGTAGGAATTTTTTTGAAATTACTACGTTCCCCAACAGATCAGACAGGAGGACCAAGGGTTGAAATTTGGGGCGACTGGCTCCAACGCATATACGTCCCTAAGCACACGCTTCCGCTCCCTCTTGGGGATGTGGGTTGCGGATATTATGTTCACCGTCCGCACTTGCGGGGGAAACCTCTTTTGTCCTCCAGTGTGCGGCTGCCGGGGCTCCTCCTCTTCATCACTATGTGGCCCCTTGTCCTTGTTTTCGGCAATTAACTTGCCGGGCTGCTTGAACACCCAACAATCCCTGTTGGTGTGATTGGCTGGCTTGTCTGGGGTGCCGTGTATTTGACACGAGCGATCGAGTATACGTTCCAAGCTGGACGGACCCGGTGTACTTTGTTTGAATGGCTTTTTCCGCTGACCAGGTTTAGAGCCTTTGAATCCGGCATTAACTGCCGTATCCTCAGTATTTTCGCTGTTAATGCGGCGCTTATGCTTGTTGCGACGTGACCTGCTATTGCCGTCCTTGGTATCTAAGGTACCATGGTTCTTTGATATGTTATTACTGCGAGCCAGCCAGCTGTCTTCTCCCGCACAAAAGTGGGTCATGAGCATCATGAGAGCTGCCATAGATTTCGACTTTTCCTGACCAAGGTGCCAGGCTAGCCACTCGTCTTGGATGTTGTGCTTGAAAGCTGCTAAGGCCTCCGCATCCGGACAGTCGATGATTTGATTTTTCTTTGTAAGGAACCGAGTCCAGAATTGCCTGGCCGACTCTTCTGGCTGCTGAATTATGTGGCTTAAATCATCGGCGTCTGGTGGTCGCACATAAGTGCCCTGAAAGTTGTTGAGGAATGTGGCTTCCAGATCTTCCCAACAGCTAATGGAGTCCGCTAGCAAGCTGTTAAGCCAATGCCGCGCTGGTCCTTTGAGCTTTAGTGGGAGGTATTTGATGGCGTGTAAGTCATCACCGCGGGCCATGTGGATGTGGAGGAGGAAATCCTCAATCCATACCGCGGGATCTGTTGTGCCGTCGTATGATTCAATATTTACAGGTTTGAAACCTTCTGGGAATTGATGTTCCATTACTTTGTCTGTGAAGCATAAGGGGTGTGCGGTGCCTCTGTATTGGGCTATATCGCGACGCAGCTCGAATGGGTCTTGCCCGCTATGTTCGGCCCGGCCGGATTTGCTTTTACTGTATCCGGCGTGACATTTGTTGTCTCGCAGAGTGGTGCGCCCTCGTGATCCGTAGATCGATCTTGAATGCTTTGCCTTGTCCTCCAATATGTCTCGCAGGTCTAGCGTATCTCCCCATGCCTTTTTATTTGAATGGAGTTTGGGTGGAGGCTGAGCTTTTGGCTGGAATGCCTCTCTATCGCGGCCATGAGGTGGCCGATCAGCCGTATCATACGCTTCTTCCTCCAGTCGGGGTAGTAACCTGCGCCTTGGGTAACTCTCGGAGGGATGCTCGAGTTTATATTCCTCGGACGCGAGGACTTCAGTCCATTTGTCAGCTAGTAGATCTTGATCAGCTTGAAGCTGCTGCTGCTTTTTCTTCAGGCTATTTGCTGTGGCCATAAGCCGACGCTTGAAGCGCTCTTGTTCGACGGGATCCTCTCGTATGGCGAATTCATCGTCGCCGAGGCTTGCCTCGTCTTCGGAGGGGGGCATGTGATCATCCTCCTCCTCTCCGTCTGCCGCTCTCTCAGGAGAGCTGGCTCCTTCATCCTCCTGCTCTAAATCTTGCTGCAGGGGGTTGTTGTTGTCTTCCGCACTATCCGGAGTGTTATTATCTCATGTGCCGGTATCAACACTTTTGCTTTGGTGGGACTTAGAGCGGCGCCGCTGACATCGGCGCTTGGGTTGCTTCTTGGAGGGGTCATCCTCCGCTATCTCGTCGCCATTGCCTTCGTTGGGTGTATCCAACATGTATATGTCATATGACGAGGTGGCTTTCCAGTGCCCTATAGGTGCTGGTTCATGTTCGTCTCCTACATCGTCGTCCATACCATCGATGTCTTCGGAGTCGAAGTCGAGCATGTCGGTTGAATCATCGACAGTGGCTATGAAGTGGGTGGTGGGTGGGCATCGAATTTCTTCGTCGTCTGCATCCCAATCCTGTTGGCCATAATCCGGCCAGGGCTCTCCTGACAAAGAGAGAGACCTTAGTGAATTCAGAATGTCGCCGAAGAGCGAGTGTTGGAAGATATCCGCGGTGGTGAATTCCATGATCGGCGCCCAATCGGATTTGAATGGCAGGGGCGCGGATGGTTCAGAGTCCGTAAAGGAGTCCGGCACCTTGGAGTCACGGGCTACGCAGAGGATTATGCTAGTGTTTGGCTCGATCACCGTCGAGACTGCAGCCCCTGAGGTGGTGTCTAGCCACCCGTCCTCGATTGGCGTAGTTGGCTCTGAGCTAAGGGTCGGAGCTGATGCGGGCGCGACCTCTGGGGTACTCTTCGGTGGCAGAGCTAGGTCATACCCATCGCGACAGTGCGGCACGCCCGGCTGTGGCTCGAATCCGTCGAAGATCAAGTCTCCGCGGATGTCGGCCGTGTAGTTCAAACTTCCAAATCTGACCTGATGGCCAGGGGCGTAGCTTTCAATCTGCTCCAGATGGCCAAGCGAGTTAGCCCACAGTGCAAAGTCGCCGAATACGAAGATCTGTCCGGGGAGAAAAGTCTCACCCTGGACCGCATCGCTATCGATGATAGTAGGAGCCATCAAGCCTAACAGCGACGATAGAGAGGAACTCTCAATGAAAGCACCAATGTCGGTGTCAAAACCGGCGGATCTCGGGTAGGGGGTCCCGAACTGTGCGTCTAGGCCGGATGGTAACAGGAGGCAGGGGACACGATGTTTTACCCAGGTTCAGGCCCTCTTGATGGAGGTAAAACCCTACGTCCTGCTTGATTAATATTGATGATATGAGTAGTACAAGAGTAGATCTACCACGAGATCAGAGAGTCTAAACCCTAGAAGCTAGCCTATGGTATGATTGTATGTTATGGTTGTTGTCCTACGGACTAAAACCCTTCGGTTTATATAGACACCGGAGAGGGTTAGGGTTACACAAGGTCGGTTACAAAGGAGGAGATATCCATATCCGTACTGCCTAGCTTGCCTTCCATGCCAAGTAGAGTCCCATCCGGACACGAGACAAAGTCTTCAATCTTGTATCTTCATAGTCTAACAGTCCGGCCAATGGAGATAGTCCGGCTCTCCGGAGACCCCCTAATCCAGGACTCCCTCACTCCCCACTGAAGGTGAGTAATTCCTTTGTAGGCTCGCTGGTCGATGAGGACTTGGATGAGATTCATCATGTAATTGAGTTAGTTTTGTTAGGGCTTGATCGTATCCAATTTGTTCTAAGATTGATGTTGCTATGACTTTGACATGCTTAATGCTTGTCACTTTGAGCCTGAGTGCCATGATTTCAGATCTGAACCGTTTATGTTATCACCATTATATCTATGTTCTATATCTGATCTTGCAAGTTATAGTCACCTATTACGTGTCATGATCCGTAAACCCCGGAGTGACAGTATTCAGGATACTTTTCGGTGATGACCGTAGCTTGAGGAGTTCCTGTATTCACTATGTGCTAATGCTTTTTCCAGTTCTCTATTAAAAGGATGCCTTAATGTCCCTTAGTTTCCTTATGGACCCCGCTTCCATGGGAGGGTAGGACAAAAGATTTCATGCAAGTTCTTTCCATAAGCATGTATGACTATTTACGGAATACATGCCCACATTATATTTATGAACTGGAGCTATTTTGTATCGCCCTAGGTTATGACTGTTATATGATGAATATCATCCAATGAATTCACCGATCCAATGCCTACGATTTTCCTACATATTGATCTTGCTAAGTTACTATTGCTACTGTTACTGTTACACTTCCTACAAAATCATTGCTATCACTGTTACCATCACTATTGTCGTTGTTACTACTATCAAAACTATCATATTACTGTGCTACTAGTCGCTTGCTGTAGATAATTAATCTCCAGGTGTGGTTGAATTAACAACTCAGCTGCTAATACTTGCAAATATTCTTTGGCTCCCCTTGTGTCGAATCAATAAATTTGGGTTAAATACTCTACCCTCGGAAACTGTTGCGCTCCCCTATACTTGTGGGTTATCAAGGCCTTTTTCTGGCGCTGTTGTTGGGGAGCATAGCTATATTTGTTGAGTCACTTGGGATTATTATCTATTTATCACTATGAAGAATCTGAAGGATACAAAAACCAAGATCGTTCCCTCTAGAACGAGGGGAGGTAAGGAACTGCTATCACACTCTGCACTTGATGCACCTTCTGTTTTGAGTAGACTTGCAACACCACCACATGATATTAATCCTGATATGTCATAAGTTATAGATGATGCTACTTCTATGAATGCTACTCATGATGATGCTAGTACCTTGCTTGATTATGGTGTGCCATTAGGTGATTTTCTTGATGAACAAATTGTTGGAGCTAAAGATAATGAAATCATTGAAACTGGAAATCTTGAAACACCTATGAGACCTAGCTCTCCTAGATATGAATTGCCTAAGATACCTGGAGGTTATGTTATGGATGAGGAGACAACTAGAGATTTTCTTGCTTGAAATGATAGAGATGATCTTAAGAAATTATTATGCAAACTAAAAGAGAAATCTTTGAATGCTAGAATGAAATATGATCCTAAGTTTTCTACTTCACCTATCTTTGTTGATGATAAGGATTATGAATTATCTGTTGACCTAGAGTTTATTACTTTGGTTGAATCTGATCCTTTCCATGGCTATGAAACTGAAACTGTTGTGGCACACCTTACTAAATTAAATGATATAGCCACCCTTTTTTCTCATGAGGAAAAATTCACTACTATTATATTCTCAAATTATTTTCATTCTCACCAAAGGGTGATGCTAAGATATGGTATAATACTCTTGCTCATGGTTGTGTGCGTAGTCCCCAGGATATGATTTATTACTTCTTTGAAAAATATTTCCTGCTCATAAGAAACAAGCTGCCTTACAGGAAATATTAAACTTTGTGCAAATTGAAGAAGAGAGTCTCCCACAAGCTTGGGGGAGGCTTCTCCAATTTCTTAATGCTTTGCCTTATCATCCTCTTATGAAAAATGAAATACTTGATATCTTCTATAATGGACTAATCAATGCTTCTAGGGACTTCCTAGATGGTTGTGCTGGTTGTGTTTTCAGGGAACGAACTGTTGAACAAGCTGAGGAATTATTGAATAACATATTGTTAAATTATGATGATTGGAATCTTGCTGAACCACCGCATAAACCCACTCCAAAGAACAGGGGTATCTTATATCTCAGTCCAGAAGATATGCAAGAGGCAAAGAAATCTATGAAGGAAAAAGGTATTAAAGCAGATGATGTTAAAAATTTACCTCCTATTGAAGAAATACATGGACTTGATACACCACCACCCAAGGTGGTAGAGGTAAACTACTTAATGAAATTTGATGAAAGGGACAATCCTTATAGTATGCATCCTAGTCAATGCCTTTATGAGTTTGACAATTACATTAGAAAATAAGATCACTTCAATGAAAATATTATGAAACAATTGAAATACAATTCAGATATGATTGCTCGCTTGAGTGACTTGTTATTTACAATCTCCAATGATGTTAGAGGTGTAGGAAAACATGCTTCTATGGTTTAAACTCAACTAGAACAAGTTGCTAAATCTCAAAGAGAGTTGCTTGATGAAATGAATAATAATATCAATGACCATGTTGTTAGGTTAATGACTAGGGGAGGTAGAATGACTCTGGAACCACTCTATCCTAAAGGTCATCCTAAAATAATTGAACAAGACTCTCAAAGAATAACACTAATGCATCTATTCCTTCTAAAAAGAAAAAGAAAAATGATAGGACATTGCATGCTTCTAGTGAACCTGAGATGGAAAAACCTCTTGATAATAATGATGTTTCTATTTGTGATGCTGAAACTCAATTTGTTAATGAACATTCAACTAGTGAGATTGAAAAATATAATGATGATGTTCATAAAGACACTCAACTAGACAATGATAAGGAACCAAATAATGATGTTGAAATAGAACCAACTGCTGATCTTGATAACCCACGAGCTAAAAATAAAAGATATGGTAAAAGAGACTTTGTTGCTAGAAAACATGGAAGAGAAAGAGAACCATGGGTTCATAAACCCATGCCCTTTCCACCTAAATCAACTAAGAAAAAAGATGATGAAGAATTTGAACGCTTTGCTGAAATGCTTAGGCCATTCTTTCTGCCCACCCACTTGACTGATATTTTAAAGATGGCCCCTTATGCAAAATACATGAAAGTCATCATCACTAATAAAACAAAAATACCTGAAGCTAAAATCTCCACCATGCTTGCTAATTATTCTTTTAAGGATGGAGTACCTGAAAAACTTGGAGATCCAGGAATACCAGCTATACCTTGCTCCATCAAAAGAAATTATGTTAAAACCGCTTTGTGTGATTTAGGAGTTGGTGTTAGTGTTATGCCTTTCTCCTTATATAAAAGATTTGATTTGAATAAAATCACACCTACTAAAATATATTTGTAAATGGCTGAAAAAATCAACTGCCATACCTATCGGTATTTGTGAGAATGTGCCCGTTGTTGTTACAAATGTTACTATTTTAACTGACTTTGTTATACTTGAGATACCCGAGGACGACAAAATTATGTCGATTATCCTTGGTAGACCCTTCTTGAATACTGCATGGGCTGTTATTGATTGCAATAAAAAAGGTCACTTTTCAAATTAATGGTAATGAGCACACGGTGCATGATAACCCAAGAGTATAGGGATCACAAAAATTTTCGTGGGTAGAGTATTCAACCCAAATTTATTGATTCGACGGAAGGGGAGCCAAAGAATATTCTCAAGTATTAGTAGCTGAGTTGTCAATTCAACCACACCTAAAAGACTTAATATCTCCAGCAAAATATTTAGTAGCAAAGTAGTATGGAAGTAACCATAACGGTGGCAAAAGTAAGAGTAGCAGTTTTGTAGTAATCGTAACAGTGGCAACGGAAAAGTAACTTAGCAAAGATCAATATGAAACGAGATCATAGGCAATGGATCAATGATGGATAATTATGTCAGATGACATTCATCATGCAACAGTTATAACATAGGGTGACACGAAACTAGCTCCAATTCATCAATATAATGTAGGCATGTATTCCCAATATAGTCATACCTGCTTATGGAAAAGAACTTGCATGACTTCTTTTGTCCTACCCTCCCGTGGCAGCGGGGTCCTATTGGAAACTAAGGGATATTAAGGCCTCCTTTTAATAGAGAACCGGACCAAAGCATTAGCACTTTAGTGAATACATGAACTCCTCAAACTACGGTCATCACCGGGAAGTGTCCCGACTATTGTCACTCCGGGGTTGCCAGATCATAACACGTAGTAGGTGACTATAACTTGCAAGATAGGATCAAGAATACAAATATATTCATGAAAACATAATAGGTTCAGATATGAAATCATGGCACTCGGGCCCTAGTGACAAGCATTAGGCATAGCAAAGTCATAGCAACATCAATCTTAGAACATAGTGGATACTAGGGATCAAACCCTAACAAAACTATCTCGATTACATCGTAAATCTCATCCAACCCATCACCCTCCAGCAAGCCTACGATGGGATTACTCACGCACGATGGTGAGCATCATGAAATTGGTGATGGAGGATGGTTGATGATGACGATGGCAACGATTTCCCCTCTCCGGAGCCCAAAACGGACTCCAGATCTGCCCTCCCGAGGAAGAACAGGTGGTGGCGGCGGCTCCATATCATAAAACGCGATGAATCCTTCTCTGTGGTTTTTTCTACCCGAAAGTGAATATATGGAGTTGGATTTGAGGTCAGTGGAGATCTGTGGGACCCACAAGACTAGAGGGCGCGCCCTCCACCCTTGCAGACAGGGTATGGGTCCACTCTGGTTGATTCTTTCGCCAATATTTTTTATTTATTCCAAAAGTAATCTCCATGAAGTTTCAGGTCATTCCGACAACTTTTATTTCTGCACAAAAATAACACCATGGCAATTCTTCTAAAAACAGCGCCATTCCGGGTTAGTTCCATTCAAATCATGCAAATTAGAGTCCAAAAGAAGGGCAAAGGAGTTTGGAAAAGTAGATCCGATGGAGACGTATCAACTCCCCCAAGCTTAACCCATTGCTTTTCCTCAAGCAATTCAGTTGACAAACTGAAAGTGATAAAGAAAATCTTTTACAAATTCTATTTGATCTTGTTGTTGCAAATATGTAAAGCCAACATTCAATTTTTCAGCAAAGATTTTGAACTAACCATATTCACAATAACATTTAGGTCTCACATTTACTCATATCAATGGCATAATCAACTAGCGAGCAATAATAATAAATCTTGGATGACAACACTTCTTTTCAAAACAATCATGAAATGATATAACAAAATGGTATCTCGCTAGCCCTTTCTGAGATCAAAAACATAAATGTAGAGCACCCCTGAAGATCAAGGACTGACTAGACATTGTAATTCATGGTAAAAGAGATCCATTCACAGTCATACTCAATAGAAATTAATAACAATGCATACAAATGACAGCGGTGCTCCCTAACTGGTGCTTTTTATAAGAGGATGATGACTCGGCAATAAAAGTAAATAGATAGGCCCCTCTCAGAGGGAAGCAGGGAATTGCAGAGGTGTGAGAGCTCGAGTTTCTGAAATAGAGATAATTAATATTTTGAGCGGTATGCTTTCATTGTCAACATAACAACCAAGAGATCTTGGTATCTTCCATACTAGATACATTATAGGCAGTTCCCAAACAAAATGGTAAAGTTTATAGTCCCCCACCACCAACAAGCACACTCCACGGCTGGTCCGAAACAACGGGTACCGTCAAACTTACAACAGTCCTGGGGGAGTTTTGTTTGCAATTATTTTGATTTGATTTGAGCAAGGGATTGGGCATCCTGGTTACCAGCCATTTTCTCGTGAATGATGAGCGGAGTCCACTCATCATGAGAATAACCTACCTAGCATGGAAGATACTGACAGCCCCCAGTCGCCACATGAGCAATTCGGGCATACAAAATAGATTATCATTTGAAGGTTTAGAGTTTGGCACATGCAAATTTACTTGGAACCGCAGGTAAATACCGCATATAGGTAGGTATGTGGACTCATATGGAGAAAATTTGGGTTTATGGAAGTGGATGCACAAGCAGTATTCCTTCTTAGTACAAGTGAAGGCTAGAAAAAGACTGGTGAGCGACCAACTAGAGAGCGACAATAGTCATAAACATGAATTAAGATTAACCAACATTGAGTGCAAGCATGAGATGGATATAATGAAGGAAATATGCCCTAGAGGCAATCATAAAGTTTTTATTTTATATTTCCTTATATCATGATAAATGTTTATTATTCATTCTAGAATTGTATTAACTGGAAACTTGATACATGTGTGGATACATAGGCAAAACAACGTGTCCCTAGTAAGCCTCTACCAGACTAGCTCATTAATCAAAGATGGTTAAGTTTCCTAACCATAGACATGTGTTGTCATTTGATGAACGGGATCACATCATTAGGAGAATGATGTGATGGACAAGACCCATCCGTTAGCTTAGCATATTGATCATTCAGTTTATTGCTCTTGCTTTCTTCATGTCATATACATATTCCTTTGACTATGAGATTATGCAACTCCCAAATACAGGAGGAATACCTTGTGTGCTATCAAACGTCACAATGTAACTAGGTGATTATAAAGATGCTCTACAGGTATCTCCGATGGTGTTTGTTGAGTTGGCATAGATCAAGATTAGGATTTATCACTCCGAGTATCGGAGATGTATCTCTGGGCCCTCTCGGTAATACACATCATAAGAAGCCTTGCAAGCAAAGTAACTAATGAGTTAGTTGCAGGATGATGTATTATGGAACAAGTAAAGAGACTTGCCATTAACAATATTGAACTAGGTATGAAGATACCGACAATCAAATCTCGGGCAAGTAACATACCGATGACAAAGGGAATAACGTATGTTGTCATAACGGTTCGACCGATAAAGATCTTTGTAGAATATGTAGGAGCCAATATGAGCATCCAGGTTCCGCTATTGGTTATTGACCGGAGAGGTGTCTCGGTCATGTCTACATAGTCTCGAACCCTTAGGGTCCGCACGCTTAACGTTCAATAACGATTTAATTATATGCGTTATGTGATTTGGTGACCGAATGTTGTTCGGAGTTCCGGATGAGATCACGGACATGACGAGGAGTCTTGAAATGGTCGAGAGGTAAATATTGATATATAGGATGATAGTATTCGGACACCGGAAATGTTCTGGATAGTATCGGGTATTTATCGGAGTGCCGGGGGGGGGGGGGTTACGGGAACCCCCCGGGGGAAGATATGGGCCATATGGGCCATAAGAGGGGAGCACACCATCTCACAAGGGGTGGCACACCCCCTTAGGCATGTGGCCGAATTGGAGAAGGATGAGAAGGGGTTCGGCCGCCCCTTCCTTCTCTCCTTCCCCCTTCCCTTTTCTCTCCGGCAAAAAAGGAAGGTGGAGGACGAATTGCAAGAAGCCCCCAAGTAGGATTCCTCCTACTTGGGGCGCACCCTTGTTGCTCCCCTCCCCTCCCACATATATATATATATGTGTGTGGGGAGGGGGCGCCTAGAAGACATAACAACAATCGTTAGCCATGTGCGGTGCCCCCCTCCATAGTTTACGCCTCCGGTCATATCTTCGTAGTGCTTAGGCAAAGCCCTGTGCGGATCACTTCACCATCACCGTCACCATGCTATCATGTTAACGAAACTCATCTTCTTCCTTGATACTTTTGCTAGATCAAGAGGATGAGGGACGTCATCGAGCTGAACGCATGCAGAACTCGGAGGTGCCGTACGTTCGGTGCTTAATCGGTCGGAGCTAGAAGAAGTTCGACTACATCAACCGCGTTGTCCAACGCTTCATATTTCGGTCTATGAGGGTATGTGGACACACTCTCCCCCTCTCATTTCTATGCATCTCCTATATAGATCTTGCGTGAGCATAGGAATTTTTTTGAAATTGTATGCTACGTTTCCCAACAGTGGCATCTGAGCTAGATCTATGCGTAGATGATATGAACGAGTAGAACACAAAGAGTTGTGGGCGGTGATCGTCATATTGCTTACCACCAATGTCTTATTTTGATTCGGCGGTATTATTGGATGAAGCAACCCGGACCAACCTTACATGACCACGTTCATGAGACCGGTTCCACCGACAGACATGAAACTAGTTTCGCATAAATGTGGCTGGCGGGTGTCTGTTTCTCCTACTTTAGTTGAACCGAATTTGACTACGGCCAATCCTTGTTGAAGGTTAAAACAGCAAACTTGATAAATCACTGATAATCCCCAAGTGCAGGGAATCATCCTAGCAATTCCCAAAGGTGGAAGTGATAAGTATGGAGTGTCGAACCCACAACGAGCTAGAGGTAAGATCAATATTCTCTCAAGTCCTATCTGCCACTGATACGACTCTACGTACACCGAAAGTTTGCTTCCAACTAGGAACGAGAAATAAAACTATGTTGTGGGTATGAAGAGGATAACTTTGCATGATATCGGAGAGCTAAAATATAAAAGTAAGCGTTGTTATCATAAAGTTAGAATATATTACTAAATATTATAAATTGCGAGTGTGGAATAATGATGGGTCGGTGTGCGGAATTGTCTTAGGCAATTGTTAACAAGACCGGTGGTCGTCATTGCAATTTCATATGAGGGAGAGGCATAAGCTAACATACGTTCTCTTCTTGGATCATATGCACTTATGATTGGAACTCTAGCAAACATCCGCAACTACTAAAGATCATTAAGGTAAAACCCAACCATAGCATTAAAGCATCAAGTCCCCTTTATCCCATACGCAACAACCCCCTTACTCGGGTTTATGCTTCTGTCACTCAAGCAACCCACTATAAGAAAATCATGAACGTATTGTAACACCCTACAACAGGAATCCCTCACGCTTGTGCGACACGGAGGGCACAATAGGATAACACATCATTGGATCATAATATGTGGCATAAAGCACCATGTTCAAGTAGGGATTACAGCGGGGTGCGAGAGAGTGGACCGCGTAAAAGAGATGAGGGTGATGATGATGATGGTGATGTTGATGAAGACGATCACTGCGGCGATGATTCCCCTCTTGATGGCACTCCAGTGCCACCAAGAGAGAGGAGGAGAGGTTCTCCCCCTTCTGCGCCCTCCTCCATGGCCTCCCCCCTGGATGGGGAGAGGTTCTCCCTTTGGTCCTTGGCCTTCATGGTGATGATGGCCCCTGTGGGATCCCCCTCCATAGCCTCTGGTGATGATGGCCCCCTCCGGCAGGGTGCTAGAGAGGGCCTAGATTGATTTCTCATGGCTACAGAGGCTTGCGGCGGCGGAACTTCTGATCTAGGATATTTTCTGGGGGTTTCTGTATTTATAGGAAAGGTTGGTGTCGAGAACAAGTCAGGGGGCCCCACGGGAAGTCCACGAGGCACAGGGGCGCGCCCAGGGGGGTGGGCACGCCCCCACACTCGTGGGGCCCATGGGACTCCCCTCCGGTAGATTTTTGTTCCAGTATTTTTTATAGTTTCCAGAAAAATTCTCTGTTGATTTTCATCACATTCATTTCTGCACAAAAACAACACCACGGTAGTTCTGCTGAAAACAGTGTCATTCCGGGTTAGTTCTAATCAAATCATACCACAATCATATAAAACTATTGTAAACATGGCATGAATACTTCATAAATTATAGATACGTTGGAGACGTATCAACATCCCGAAGCTTAATTCCTGCTCGTCCTCGAGTAGGTAAATGATAAAAGAAATAATTTATGAAGTGTGAATGTTAGCAAGTGCATAAATTTGATCAATGATAGTTCCAATCACTTTCTCTAGCATCGTTATATATCATAACAGTAGCTCAACTCATAAAACTTCTCATGATTAAGTAACAAGCTTTCACATGTTAAAGTATAGATCATAAAATTTCTTGAGAACTAACAAACCATGCTCTTAGTCATCAAACAATTGCAATTCATCTTATTTTTGGGAAGAGTCTATGTAAGAGCTTTGATTCAGCAAACTCCACATACTCAACTATCATTTAATCTTTCACAATTGCTAATACTCATGTGATATTAATGGGTTCAAAGTTTTAATCGGACACTGAGAAAGATAGGGTCTTATAGTTTCGCCTCCCAACCTTTTACCTCGAGGGTAATGTCAACAATAATAATTTATGAAAACCTACATCCAAGTGGATATATATATCCGGATCGCTCCAACACAAAGTGCTTGCCAAAGGAAAAAGTGTAAAAAGGAAAGGTGATGATCACCAAGACTCTTGTATTAAGGGTAGAAGGTAAAAGTAAAAGATAGGTCCTTCGTAGAGGGAAGCAGAGGTTGTCATGCGCTTTTATGGTTGAATGCACAAAATCTTAATGCAAAAGAATGTCACTTTATATTGCCACTTGTGATATGGACCTTTATTATGCATTCCGTCGCTTTTATTTCTTCCACATCACAAGATCGTATAAAGCTTATTTTATCCACACTAATAGATCATACATATTTAAAGAGCAATTTTTATTGCTTGAAACAATGACAACTTACTTGAAGGATCTTACTCCATCCATAGGTAGATATGGTGGACTCTCATGGCAAAACTGGGTTTAAGGATATTCAGAAGCACATGTAGTATCTCTACTTGGTGCAAAGAATTTGGCTAGCATGAGGCGGAAAGGCAAGATCAACATTTTGGATGATCCAAGACAATATAACGTTTCAAATATAGGAAAACATAACCCATTAAGTTGTCTTCCTTGTCCAACATCAACTTTTCAGCATGTCATATTTTAATGAGTGCTCACGATTGCAAAAGATGTCCAAGATAGTATATCTATATGTGAAATCTCTCTTCCTTCAATATTCTTTCATGAATTGTTCAAGTGACCAATTCTTGCGTTTGCTAACTTCCAATAAGTTTACTACCTATACTTATTATGTGTGAAGTCATTACTCCACATGTTATAAGCATATGGAACGTATATAAATTCAGATTTATGATATTCAATTCATCCAACCATTTACTCATAGGATATACATGAAGCGCGTGAGTAAATGACAAACTAGTCCAAAAAGATATAAGTGAAGAACGCTGAGTAGTCAAATAATTAGCTAGCCATGGGAGGATTCTTTTTCACTCAAGATTTCACATCCAATGATTTTATTCCAACAGCAAGTAAAATTTAAAATATGCTCAAAGCAAAACACATATCATGTGACGAATAAAAATATAGCGCCGAGTAAGGTATACCAATAGTTTTTGAAGACAAAAGAGGGGATGCCTTCCGAGGCACCCCCAAGCTTAGGAGCTTGATTCTTCCTTAAATATTACCTTGGGGTGCCTTGGGCATCCCCAAGCTTAGGGTCTTTCCACTCCTTATTCTCCTCATATCGATATCTCACCCAAAGCTTGAAAACTTCAATCACACAAAACTTAACGGAACTTAGTGAGATAGGTTAGTATGATAAGAATAAACCATTCACTTTGGTACTGTCAAAGACAAGGTTCATAATTGTTCTCACACAATGCCTACTGTACCATATCATTTCTACAATTTATATTGAGAAATATAAGCCATAGAAACTAGAAAACAAGCAAACTATGCAATGAAAACAGAATCTGTCAGAAACAGAACAGTCTGTAATGATCTGAACACAAACCATACTTCTGCTACTCCAAAAATTATGAAATAAATTGGTGGACGTGAGGAATTTGTCTATTTATCTTCTAAAAAAGAATAAACTCAATCTCCTTCTTCTGTAAAAAATGACAGCTAATCTCGTGAGCGCAAAGTTTCTGTTTTTTACAGCAAGATCACATTTACTTTCACCCAAGTCTTCCCAAAGGTCTTACTTGGCACTTTATTGAAACAAAAGCTATAAAATATGATTACTACAGTAGATTAATCATGCAAACACACAAAAACAGTAAGGGTGAATATTGGGTTGTCTCCCAACAAGCCCTTTTCTTTAATGCCTTTTAGCTAGGCATGATGATTTCAATGATGCTCACATAAAAGATAAGAATTGAAACATAAAGAGAGCATCATGAAGAATATGACTAGCACATTTAAACCTAACCCACTTCCTATGCCTAGGGATTTCGTGAGCAGACAATTTATAGGAACAAGGATCAACTAGCATAGGAAGGCAAAACAAGGATAGCTTCAAAACTTTAAGCACATAGAGAGGAAACTTGATATTATTGCAACTCCTACAAGCATGTATTCCTCCCTCATAATAATTTTCAGTAGCATCATGAATGAGTTCAACAATATAACCATCACATAAAGCATTCTTTTCATATCTACGAGCATAGAAATTTTACTACTCTCCACATAAGCAAAATTCTCCTCACTTGGAATAGTGGGAGCAAATTTCTTCTAAATCCACTTTAGATGATAGTATTATTCATAATCCAAAAGATATAAGTGAATTTCATGGAGCATTCTACAATTAATATAGACTAACCAATATCCAAGCTCGAAATATATAAGTGAAGCACACAAAGCATTCTATAAAACCATACTCAAAAGATTTAAGAGAAGCACAAAGAGCAATTCTATAAGATCATACTTAAAAGGTATAAGTGAAGAACATGAATTATTCTATAAATCAATAAAGGGATATCTCATACTAGCATGGTTCTTAAAGAAAAAACAAAAACACAAAGGACAAAAATTATGTGAACAAAACAAAAACCGAGGTATACCGATAATTGTTGAAGAAGAAAGATGGAATGCCAACTGGGGAATCCCCAAGCTTAGATGTTTGAGTATCCTTGAAATATTTACTTGGGGTGCCTTGGCAATCCCCAAGCTTGAGCTCTTGCCTCTCTTTATTCTTCTCATATTGATAGCTCCTCGATCTTTGAACATTTCATCCACACAAAACTTTAACAAAAACTTTGTGAGATCCGTTAGTGTAATAAAGCAAATCACTACCTTTACGTACGGTTGCAAACTTATTCCAATTTCATATTAGAACTATATCTACTGTATCCCGACTTCACCATGGTTCATACCCCCTGATACTACCCATAGATTCATCAAAATAAGCGAACAACTCATAGAAAACAGAATCTATCAAAAACAAGATAGTCTGAAATAATCTGGAAGTTTAGTAAACTTCTGTAACTCCAAAAAATTCTAAAAAAATATGAAAATTTTAAAAATTTGTACAGAACTAATATGAAAAAAATTTCAGACCCATTTGACTTTCCAGTAAAAAATGTAAAATCATGCACTACAGCCAAAGTTTCTGTTGTTGTACTGAACATAGTAAACAAGCAATCTATTCATCCTAAAACCGAAGCTTGGCACATTATTTTTATAATACAATGGATATATACAATGGGATAATTATTTTCAGAGAAGCTTCCATGAAAATTTTTACATTGTTTCCATGAGCATGAACACAAGTGTTCAAGGTCGACCCTCATTTCTCCAATGCATAACCTTCCAATCCCTTCTCTTATTGAAATTTTTTTAGGTATGAGAGGCAAGTAATTTTTTTGTATTTTCATTCTTTAAAATTTTTTATGTTTCACCCACAATTAAACAGAAACAAAAAATGAAAAATAAAATCTACTTAGTAAAGAAAGCAAACAAGCATACACAAGAATATCAACCCCACGCTATTGCTCCCCGGCAACGGCGCCAGAAAAGAGCTTGATAATCCCCAAGTGTACGGAATCATCGTAGCAATTCCCAAAGGTGGAAGTGATAAGTATGGAGTGTCGAACCCACAAGGAGCTAAAGGTAAGATTAATATTCTCTCAATTCCTATCTGCCAATGATACGACTCTACGTACAATGAACATTTGCTTCCAACTAGAAACGAGAAATAAAACTACGTTGTGGGTATGAAGAGGATAACTTTGCATGATATCAGAGAGCTAAAATATAAAAGTAGGTGCTGTTATGATAAATTTAGAATATGTTACTAAATATTATAAATTGCGAGTGTGGAATAATTATGGATCGGTGTGCGGAATTGTCTTAGGCAACTGTTAACAAGACCGGTGGTCGTCATTGCAATTTCATATGAGGGAGAGGCATAAGCTAGCATACATTCTCTTCTTGGATCATATGCACTTATGATTGGAACTCTAGCAAGCATCCGCAACTACTAAAGATCATTAAGGTAAAACCCAACCATAGCATTAAAGCATGAAGTCCCCTTTATCCCATACGCAACAACCCCCTTACTCGGGTTTATGCTTCTGTCACTCAAGCAACCCACTATAAGCGAATCATGAACATATTGCAACACACTACAACAGGAATCCCTCACGCTTGCGCGACACGGAGGGCACAGTAGGACAGCACCAAAATAAAACCTACAACCCGTACCAATCTAGGTCATCAATCAACCCAAAGACAAAGGATATCTACTCAAAACATCATAGGATGGCAACACATCATTGGATCATAATATGTGGCATAAAGCACCATGTTCAAGTAGGGATCACAGCGGGGTGCGGGAGAGTGGACCGTGTAAAAGAGATGAGGGTGATGATGATGATGGTGATGTTGATGAAGACGATCACGGCGGCGATGATTCCCCTCTCAATGGCACTCCTGTGCCACCAGGAGAGAGGAGGAGAGGTTCTCCCCCTTGTGCTTTGATACGTCTCCGTCGTATCTATAATTTTTGATTGTTACATTCCAATATTCTACAACTTTCATATACTTTTGGCAACTTTTTATACTATTTTTGGGACTAACATATTGATCCAGTGCCCAGTGCCAGTTCCTGTTTGTTACATGTTTTTTGTTTCGCAGAATATCCATATCAAACGGAGTCCAAACGGAATAAAAACTGACGGAGATTTTTTTTGGAATATATATGATTTTTGGGAAGAAGAATCCACGCGAGACGATGCCCGAGGGGCCCACGAGGTAGGGGGCGCGCCCCAGGGTGTCAGGCGCGCCCCTGACCCTCGTGGCCACCCCGTAAGGCGGTTGGAGCCCTTCTTTCGGCGCAAGAAAGGTAATTTCCGGATAGAGATCGTGTTAAAATTTCAGCCAAATCGGAGTTACGGATCTCCGGGAATATAAGAAAACGGTGAAAGGGAAGAATCTGAGAACGTAGAAACAGAGAGAGAGACAGATCCAATCTCGGAGGGGCTCTCGCCCCTCCCGTGCCATGGAGGCCATGGACCAGAGGGGAAACCCTTCTCCCATCTAGGGAGAAGGTCAAGGAAGAAGAAGAAGGAGGGGGGCTCTCTCCCCCTCGCTTCCGGTGGCACCGAGTGCCACCGGGGGCCATCATCATCACCGCTATCTTCACCAACACCTCCGCCATCTTCACTAACATCTCCATCACATTCCCCCCTCTATCTACAGAGGTCCACTCTCCCGCAACCCGCTGTACCCTCTACTTGAACATGGTACTTTATGCTTCATATTATTATCCAATGATGTGCTGCCATCCTATGATGTCTGAGTAGATTTTCGTTGTCCTATCGGTGGTTGATGAATTGCTATGATTGATTTAATTTGCTTGCGGTTATGTTGCTGTCCTTTGGTGCCCATCATATGAGCGCGCGCGTGGATCACACCATAGGGTTAGTTGTATGTTGATAGGACTATGTATTGGAGGGCAAGAGTGACAGAAGCTTCAACCTAGCATAGAAATTGATGCATACGGGATTGAAGGGGGACCAATATATCTTAATGCTATGGTTGGGTTTTACCTTAATGAACATTAGTAGTTGCGGATGCTTGCTAATAGTTCCAATCATAAGTGCATAGAATTCCAAGTAAGGGATGACATGCTAGCAGTGGCCTCTCCCACATAATACTTGCTATCGGTCTAGTAAAGTAGTCAATTGCTTAGGGGCAATTTCGCAACTCCTACCACCAATTTTCCACACTCGCTATATTTACTTGATTCTTTACCTTAACAGCCCCTAGTTTTAGTTTCGTGCTCTTTACTTTCTTGCAAGCCTTTCCGAAAACACCTACAAAGTACTTCTAGTTTCATACTTGTTCTAGGTAAAGCAAACGTCAAGCATGCGTAGAGTTGTATCGGTGGTCGATAGAACTTGAGGGAATATTTGTTCTACCTTTAGCTCCTCGTTGGGTTCGACACTCTTACTTATCGAGAACTGTTGCGATCCCCTATACTTGTGGGTTATCAAGACCTTTTTCTGGCGCCGTTGCCGGGGAGCAATAGCGTGGGGTGAATATTCTCATGTGTGCTTGTTTGCTTTATCACTAAGTAATTTTTATTTGCTGTTCTTAGTTGTTCTTTATCTTTAGTTATGGATATGGAACAAGAAATACCAAAAAAATTAGGTGTACTTTCTGCTCATGGAGATGGGGAACCTCCTAAAACCCTCGATGCTGGTTATGTGAAAGATATTATGTACTACTTTAATAATCCTGAGAAAACCACATTCAATTATGTAATGGGAGTAACGTTGGATCAACGTGAATACTTTAGGGATTATTGCTTGACACAAAAAGGGAAACTATTATGGGATCAAATTCATATATTGAATTGGTATGCTAGGAAACTATGCTTGAGATATGATTATACTTGTTGCTCTAAGGTGAAGGCTCCACACCTTCCCTTTTCATGTGAATTTAATGATAATGAAACCTTAGCTTGAAATTGAATCTATGTTTAAAGAGTTTGAAGATTTCGATGATGCTGTTTATAGACCTGAAAATTTAGCTATCCTGAAATATTGTTATGAGAATTATGAATACAATTATGAAATTAATACGCTTATTAAGAAAGTCTTCGCTGTCCAAGAAGAGACTAATATTTTGCAGGAGTCTGTGGAAGAAGAAATTGATGAAACTGTGAGCTCATTGGATGAAAAAGATGAGGAAGAGAGCGAAGAACAAAAGGAGGAAGAGCGGATTGATCACCCGTGCCCACCTTCTAATGAGAGTAACTCTTCAACTCATACATTGTTTAATTTCCCTTCGTGCTTACTGAAGGATGAATGCTATGATAATTGCTATGATCCCGTCGATTCTTTTGAAATATCCCTTTTTGATGATGCTTGCTATGCTTGTGGCCAAGATGCCAATATGAATTATGCTTATGGATATGAACTTGCTATAGTTCCTTATGTTAAACATGAAATTGTTGCTATTGCACCCACGCATGATAGTCCTATTATATTTTTGAATTCTCCAAACTACACTATATCGGAGAAGTTTGCACTTATTAAGGATTATATTGATGGGTTGCCTTCTACCGTTGCACATGATGATTTTGATAGATATAATATGCATGTGCTTGCTGCTCCTACTTGTAATTATTATGAGAGAGGAACTATATCTCCACCTCTCTATGTTTCCAATATGATAAAATTGCAAGAAACTGTTTATACTATGCATTGGCCTTTACTTTGTGTGCATGAATTGTTCTTTTATGACATGCCGATGCATAGGAAGAGAGTTAGACTTCGTTGTTACATGATATATGTTACTTTGTGCTCACCACTAAATGCTAAATCATTGTTAATTAAAATTGGCTTTGATATACCTTGGGATCCGGGTGGATTCACTACTTGAGCACTATATGCCTAGCTTAATGGCTTTAAAGAAAGCGCTGCCAGGGAGACAACCCGGAAGTTTTATAGAGTCATTTATTTCTGTTGAGTGCTTTCATATAGTTTAAAAACAACAAAAAATAAAGAGGGGAACCCAAAACTTTCTCAAAAAGGAAAGTGAAAGTGAGAAAGACAAGCATTGTTGAAGTGGGAGAGCTCCTTGAACTTTGTTCATGCTCACTGAAAATTTGTGAATCTTGATTACAGAAAATTTTCAACAAAAATAATTATACCCTTGTACAATTCCATTGTATTATAAAAATAATGTGCCAAGGTTTGCCTTTAGGATGTTTACATTTGCTTGATGGTTTGTACGGTGCAGGACAGAAACTTTGGCTGTAGTGCGTGATTTTACATTTTTAGCTGGAACGTCAAATGGTTCTGATTCTTTTTGAACTGTCTTCCTATAATTTTTTTTATTTTTACTAATTTTTTCAGAATTTTTCAAGTATCATAAGTATGGTGAATGTTCATATTGCTACAGACTGTTCTGTTTTAGACAGATTCTGTTTTTGATGCATAGTTTGCTTGTTTTGATGAAACTATCAATTTATATCAGTGGATTAAGCCATGAAAAAGTTATATTACAGTAGACACAATGCAAAAACAAAATATGAATTGGTTTGCAACAGTAATTATAGCACTGATTTGCTTTATTATACTAACGGATCTTACCGAGTTTTCTGTTGAAGTTTTGTGTGGATGAAGTGTTCGATGATTGAGAAGGTTTCGATGTGAGAAGAAGGAAGAGAGGCAAGAGCTCAAGCTTGGGGATGCCCGAGGCACCCCAAGTAAATATTCAAGGAGACTCAAGCATCTAAGCTTGGGGATGCTGGGGTGGCATCCCCTCTTTCTTCAACAAATATCGGTATGTTTTCGGATTCGTTTTGTTCATGCGATATGTGCAATCTTGGAGCATCTTTTGCATTTAGGTTTTTATTTTTATTTTTATGCACCATGCTGGTATGAGATAGTCCTTGGTTGATTTATAGAATGCTCATTGCACTTCACTTATATCTTTTGAGTATGGCTTTATAGAATGCTTCATGTGCTTCACTTATATCATTTGAAGTTTGGATTGCCTGTTTCTCTTTACATAGACAACCGCCATTTGTAGAATGCTCTTTTGCTTCACTTATATTTGTTAGAGCACGGGCATATCTTTTGTAGAAAGAATTAAACTCTCGTGCTTCACTTATATCTATTTAGAGAAATGACAGGAACTCGTCATTCACATGGTTAGTCATAAAATCCTACATAAACTTGTAGATCGCTGAATATGATATGTTTGATTCCTTGCAATAGTTTTGCGATATAAAGATGGTGATATTAGAGTCATGCTAGTCGAGTAATTGTGAAATTGAGAAATACTTGTGTTGAGGTTTGCAAGTCCCGTAGCATGCACGTATGATGAACCGTTATGTAACGAAGTCAGAGCATGAGGTGTTTATTGATTGTCTTCCTTATGAGTGGCGGTCGGGGACGAGCGATGGTCTTTTCCTACCAATCTATCCCCCTAGGAGCATGCACGTAGTACTTTGTTTCAATGACTAATAGATTTTTGCAATAAGTATGTGAGTTCTTTATGACTAATGTTGAGTCCATGGATTATACGCACTCTCACCTTTCCACCTTTGCTAGCCTCTCTAGTACCGCGCAACTTTCGCCGGTACCATAAACCCACCATATACCTTCCTCAAAACAGCCACCATACCTACCTATTATGGCATTTCCATAGCCATTCCGAGATATATTGCCATGCAACTTTCCACCGTTCCGTTCATCATGACACATTCATCATTGTCATATTGCTTAGCATGATCATGTAGTTGACATAGTATTTGTGGCAAAGCCACCGTTCATAATTCTTCCATACTTTTCACTCTTGATTCATTGCATATCCCGGTACACCACCGGAGGCATTCATATAGAGTCATATCTTGTTCTAAGTATCGAGTTGTAATTCTTGAGTTGTAAGTAAATAGAAGTGTGATGATCATCACTCAATAGAGCATTGTCCAAAAAAAGAAAGGCCAAATAAAAAAGAGGCCAAAAAAAGAAAAAAAGAAAGGCCAAATAAAAAAATAAAAAAAATAAAAGAAAATAAGAAGGGGCAATGCTACTATTCCTTTTTCCACACTTGTGCTTCAAAGTAGCACCATGTTCTTCATATAGAGAGTCTCTTGAGTTATCACTTTCATATACTAGTGGAAATCTTTCATTATAGAACTTGGCTTGTATATTCCAATGATGGGCTTCCTCAAAATGCCCTAGGTCTTCGTGAGCAAGCGAGTTGGATGCACACCCACTTAGTTTCTTTTTGAGCTTTCATACACTTATAGCTCTAGTGCATCCGTTGCATGGCAATCCCTACTCACTCATATTGATATCTATTGATGGGCATCTCCATAGCCCGTTGATACGCCTAGTTGATGTGAGACTATCTTCTCCTTTTTGTCTTCTCCACCATCATATTCTATTCCACCTATAGTGCTATGTCCATGGCTCACGCTCACGTATTGCGTGAAAGTTGAAAAGGTTTGAGAACATCAAAAGTATGAAAAAATTGCTTGGCTTGTCATCGGGGTTGTGCATGATGTGAATATTTTGTGTGGTGAAGATGGAGTATAGCTAGACTATATGATTTTATAGGGATGAGCTTTCTTTGGCTATGTTATTTCAATAAGACATAATTTCTTTGTTGGTATGCTTGAAGTATTATTATTTTTATGTCAAAGGATATATTATTGCTTTGAATCACTCGTGTCTTAATATTCATGCCATGATTAGACATATGATCAAGATTATGCTAGGTAGCATTCCACATCAAAAATTATATTTTTTTTATCATTTACCTACTCGAGGACGAGCAGGAATTAAGCTTGGGGATGCTGATACGTCTCCGTCGTATCTATAATTTTTGATTGTTCCATGCCAATATTCTACAACTTTCATATACTTTTGGCAACTTTTTATACTATTTTTGGGACTAACATATTGATCTAGTGCACAGTGCCAGTTCTTGTTTGTTGCATGTTTTTTGTTTCGCAGAATATCCATATCAAATGGAGTCCAAACGGAATAAAAACCGACGGAGATATTTTTTGGAATATATATGATTTTTGGGAAGAAGAATCCATGCGAGACGATGCTCGAGGGGCCCACGAGGTAGGGGCGCGCCCCAGGGTGTCAGGCGCGCCCCTGACCCTCGTGGCCACCCCGTAAGGCGGTTGGAGCCCTTCTTGCACCGCAAGAAAGCTAATTTCCGGATAGAGGTCGTGTTAAAATTTCAGCCCAATCGGAGTTACGGATCTCCGGGAATATAAGAAATGGTGAAAGGGAAGAATCTGAGAATGTAGAAACAGAGAGAGACAGAGAGACAGATCCAATCTCGGAGGGGCTCTCGCCCCTCCCGTGGAATGGAGGCCATGGACCGGAGGGGAAACCCTTCTCCCATCTAGGAGAAGGTCAAGGAAGAATAAGACGGAGGGGGGCTCTCTCCCCCTCGCTTCTGGTGGCACCGAGTGCCACCGGGGGCCATCATCATCACCGTGATCTTCACCAACACCTCCGCCATCTTCACCAACATCTCCATCACCTTCCCCCCTCCATCTACAGCGGTCCACTCTCCCGCAACCCGCTGTACCCTCTACTTGAATATGGTGCTTTATGCTTCATATTATTATCCATTGATGTGTTGCCATCCTATGATGTCTGAGTAGATTTTCGTTGTCCTATCGGTGGTTGATGAATTGCTATGATTGATTTAATTTGCTTGCGGTTATGTTGCTATCCTTTGGTGCCCATTATATGAGATCGCGCGTGGATCACACCATAGGGTTAGTTGTATGTTGATAGGACTATGTATTGGAGGGCAAGAGTGACAGAAGCTTCAACCTAGCATAGAAATTGATGCATACGGGATTGAAGGGGGACCAATATCTCTTAATGCTATGGTTGGGTTTTACCTTAATGAACATTAGTAGTTGCAGATGCCTGCTAATAGTTCCAATCATAAGTGCATAGAATTCCAAGTAAGGGATGACATGCTAGCAGTGGCCTCTCCCACATAATACTTGCTATCGGTCTAGTAAAGTAGTCAATTGCTTAGGGGCAATTTCGCAACTCCTACCACCACTTTTCCACACTCGCTATATTTACTTGCTTCTTTACCTTAACAGCCCCTAGTTTTATTTTCATGCTCTTTACTTTCTTGCAAGCCTTTCCGAAAACACCTACAAAGTACTTCTAGTTTCATACTTGTTCTAGGTAAAGCAAACGTCAAGTGTGCATAGAGTTGTATCGGTGGTCGATAGAACTTGAGGGAATATTCATTCTACCTTTAGCTCCTCATTGGGTTCGACACTCTTACTTATCGAAAACTGTTGCGATCCCCTATACTTGTGGGTTATCATGCTTCCTCCTCCATGGCCTCCCCCTGGATGGGGAGAGGTTCTCCCTCTGGTCCTTGGCCTTCATGGTGATGATGGCCCCTCCGGGATCCTCCTCCGTAGCCTCCGGTGATGATGGCCCCCTCCGGCAGGGTGCCAGAGAGGGCCTAGATTGATTTCTCGTGGCTACAAAGGCTTGTGGCGGCGAAACTTTTGATCTAGGTTATTTTCTGGGGGTTTCTGTATTTATAGGAAAGGTTGGTGTCGAGAACAAGTCAGGGGGCCCCATGGGAAGTCCACGAGGCACACGGGCGCCCCCAGGGGGTGGGCACGCCCCCACCCTCATGGGGCCCATGGGAATTCCCTCCGGTAGATTTTTGTTCCAGTATTTTTTATATTTTCCAGAAAAACTCTCTGTTGATTTTCATCGCATTCCGAGAACTTTTATTTCTGCAAAAAAACAACACCACGGTAGTTCTGCTGAAAACAACGTCAGTCCGGGTTAGTTCTAATCAAATCATACCAAAATCATTTAAAACTATTGTAAACATGGCATGAATACTTCATAAATTATAGATACGTTGGAGATGTATCAATCACCGTTGTGGTTTTGATGCGTAGGTAAGAACGGTTCTTACTAGAAGCCCGTAGCAGCCACGTAAAACTTGCAGCAACAAAGTAGAGGATGTCTAACTTGTTTTGCAGGGCATGTTGTGCTGTGATATGGTCAAGACATGATGTGATAATTGTTATTGTATGAGATGATCATGTTTTGTAAGATATCTGACAACTGGCAGGAGCCTTATGGTTGTCTCTTTATTGTATGAAATACAAACGCCATGTAATTGCTTTACTTTATCACTATGCGTTAGCGATAGTTGTAGAAGCTATAGTTGGCGAGACGACCACGACGCTACAATGGAGATCAAGGTGTCGAGCCGGTGACAATGGACATCATGACGATGCTTTGGAGTTGGAGATCAAAAGCACAAGACGATTATGGCCATATCATGTCACATATTTTGATTGCATGTGATGTTTATCTTTTATGCATCTTATTTTTCTTAGTACGGCAGTAGCATTATAATATGATCACTTAACTAAAATTTCAAGGTATAAGTGTTCTCCATGAGTATGCATCATTGCGACAGTTTGTTGTGTTGACACACCACATGACGATCAGGTGTGATAGACTTTACGTTCACATACAACGGGTGCAAGACAGTTTTGCATATGCAGAATACTCGGGTTAAACCTGACGAGCCTGGCATGTACAAACATGGCCTTAGAACACTGGAGATCGAAAGGTCGGACGTGAATCATATAGTAGATATGATCAACATAGAGATGTTCACCATTGATGACTACTCCATCTCACGTGATGATCGGACATGGTTTAGTTGATTTGGATCACGTATCATTTAGATGACTTGAGGGATGTCTATCTAAGTGGGAGTTCTTAAGTAATGTGATTAATTGACTTAATTTATCATGAACTTAGTCATGATAGTTTTTGCATATCTGTGTTGTAGATCAATGTCCCGTGCTACCGTTCCCTTGAATTTTAATGCGTTCCTAGAGAAAGCTAAGTTGAAATATGATGGTAGCAACTACACGGACTGGGTCCGTAACTTGAGGATTATCCTCATTGCTGCACAGAAGAATTATGTCCTTGATGCACCGCTAGGTGAAAGGCATGCTGCAGGAGCAGAAACAGACGTTATGAATGTCTGACAACACGATAGTTCAGTGTGCCATGCTTTACGGCTTAGAATCGGGACTTCAAAGACGTTTTGAACGTCATGGACCATATGAGATGTTCCAAGAATTGAAGTTAATATTTCAAGCAAATGCCGGAGTTGAGAGATATGAAGTCTCCAACAAGTTCTATAGCTCCAAGATGGAGGAGAACAGTTCTGTCAGTGAACACATACTCAAAATGTCTGGGTATCATAACCACTTGACTCAGCTGGGAGTTAATCTTCCAGTTGATAGTGTTATTGACAGAGTTCTTCAATCACTGCCACCAAGCTACAAAGGCTTCATGATGAACTATAATATGCAAGGGATGGATAAGACAATTCCCGAGCTCTTCGCTATGCTCAAAGCTGCAGAGGTAGGAATCAAGAAGGAGCATCAAGTGTTGATGGTTAACAATACCACTAGTTTCAAGAAAAAGGGCAAGGGAAAGAAGGGGAACTTCAAGAAGAATGGCTAGCAAGTTGCCACTCCCGGGAAGAATCCCAAAGCTGGACCCAAGCCTGAAACTGAGTGCTTCTACTGCAAAGGGACTGGTCACTGGAAGCGGAACTGCCCCAAGTATTTGGCGGATAAGAAGGATGGCAAAGTGAACAAAGGTATATTTGATATACATGTTATTGATGTGTACCTTACTAATGCTCATAGTAGTGCCTGGGTATTTGATACTGGTTCAGTTGCTCATATTTGTAACTCGAAACAGGAGCTACGAATTAAATGAAGATTGGCTAAGGACGAGGTGATGATGCGCGTCGGGAATGGTTCCAAGGTCGTTGTGATCGCCGTCGGCATGCTACCTCTACATCTACCTTCAGGATAAGTTTTAGACCCGAATAATTGTTATTTGGTGCTAGCGTTAAGCATGAACATTATATCTGGATCTTGTTTAGTGCGAGACGGTTATTCTTTTAAATCAGAGAATAATGGTTGTTCTATTTATATGAGTAATATATTTTATGGTCATGCACCCGTGAAGAGTGGTCTATTTTTATTGAATCTCGATTGTGGTGATACACATATTCATAATATTTATGCCAAAATATGCAAAGTTGATAATGATAGTGCAACATACTTGTGGCACTGCCGTTTAGGTCATATTGGTGTAAAACGCATGAAGAAACTCCATGTAGATGGGCTTTTGGAATCACTTGATTATGAATCATTTGATACTTGCGAACAATGCCTCATGGGAAACATGACTAAAACTCTGTTCTTCGGAACAATGGAGTGAGCAAATGACTTATTGGAAATAATACATACCGATGTATGCGGTCCAATGAGTGTTGAGGCTCGCGGCGGGTATCGTTATTTTCCGACCTTCATAGATGATTTAAGCAGATATGGGTATATCTACTTAATTAAACAGAAGTATGAAACATTTGAAAAGTTCAAAGAATTTCAGAGTGAAGTTGAGAATCATCGTAACAAGAAAATAAAGTTTCTACAATCTGATCGTGGAGGCAAATATTTGAGTTATGAGTTTGGCCTTCATTTGAAACAATGTGGAATAGTTTCACAACTCACGCCACCTGGAACACCACAGCATAATGGCGTGTCCGAACGTTGTAACCGTACTTTATTAGATATGGTGCGACCTATGATGTCCCTTACCGATTTACCACTATCATTTTGGGGTTATTCATTAGAGAAAACTGCATTCACGTAAAATAGGGCACCATCTAAATCCGTTGAGACGTCACCATATGAACTGTGGTTTGGAAAGAAACCCAAGCTATCGTTTCTTAAAGTTTGCGGTTGCGACACTTATGTCAAAAGGCTTCAGCCTGATAAGCTCGAACCCAAATCAGAGAAGTGCGTCTTCATAGGATACCCTAAGGAAACAATTGGGTACACCTTCTACCAGAAATCTAAAGGCAATATATTTGTTGCCAATAATGGAAATTTTCCAGAGAAGGAGTTCTCTCGAAAGAAGTGAGTGGGAGGAAAGTTGAACTTGATGAGGTAATTGTACCTTCTCCCAAATTGGAAAGTAGCTCATCACATAAAACCGTTCCCGTGATGCCTACACAAACTAGAGAGGAAGCTAATGATGATGATCATGAAACTTCAGATCAAGTTACTACCGAACCTCGTAGGTCAACCAGAGCACGTTCCGCACCAGAGTGGTACAGTAATCCTGTTCTGGAAGTCATGTTACTAGACCACGACGAACCTACAAACTATGAAGAAGCTATGATGAACCCAGGTTCTGATAACTGGCTTGAGGCCATGAAATCTAAGATAGGATCCATGTATGAGAACAAAGTGTGAACTTTGGTTGACTTGCTTGATGATCGGCGAGCCATAGAGAATAAATGGATCTTCAAGAAGACTGACGCTGATGGTAATGTTACTGTCTACAAAGCTCGACTTGTCGCAAAAGGTTTTCGAAAAGTTCAAGGAGTTGACTACAATTAGACTTTCTCACCCGCGGCAATGCTTAAGTCTGTCTGAATCATGTTAGCAATTGCCGCATTTTATGATTATGAAATTTGGCAAATGGATGTCAGAACTGCATTCCTTAATGGATTTCTTAAAGAAGAGGTGTATATGATGCAACCAGATGGTTTTGTCGATCCTAAAGGTGCTAACAAAGTGTGCAAGCTCCAGCGATCCATCTTTGGACTGGTGCAAGCATCTCGGAGTTGGAATATACGCTTTGATGAGGTGATCAAAGCATATGGTTTTATACAGACTTTCGGAGAAGCCTGTATTTACAAGAAAGTGAGTGGGAGCTCTATAGCATTTCTAATATTATATGTGGATGACATGTTATTGATTGGAAATGATATAGAATTTCTGGATAACATAAAAGGATATTTGAATAAAAGTTTTTCATTGAAAGACCTCGGTGAAGCTGCTTATGTATTGGGCGTCAAGATCTATGGAGATAGATCAAGACGCTCAATAGGACTTTCACAAAGCACATACCTTGATAAAGTTTTGAAGAAGATCAAAATGGATTAGTCAAAGAAAGGGTTCTTGCATGTGTTATAAGGTGTGAAGTTGAGTCAGACTCAATGTCCGACCACTGCAGAAGATAGAGAGAAAATGAAAGTCATTCCATATGCCTCAGCCATAGGTTCTATCATGTATGCTATGTTGTGTACCGGACCTGATGTGTGCATTGCTATAAGTTTAGCAGGGAGGTACCAAAGTAATCCAGGAGTGGATCACTGGACAACGGTTAAGAACATCCTGAAGTACCTGAAAAGGACTAAGGATATGTTTCTCGTTTATGGATGTGAAAAAGAGCTCGTTGTAAATGGTTACATCGATGCTAGCTATGACACTGATCCGGATGACTCTAAGTCACAAACCGGATACGTGTTTATATTGAATGGTGGAGCTGTCAGTTGGTGCAGTTCCAAGCAGAGCGTCGTGGCAGGATCTACGTGTGAAGCGGAGTACATATTTGCTTCGGAAGCAGCAAATGAAGGAGTCTAGATGAAGGAGTTCATATCGGATCTAGGTGTAATACCTAGTGCATCGGGTCCAATGAAAATCTTTTGTGACAATACTGGAGCAATTGCCTTAGCAAAGAAATCCAGATTTCACAAAAGAACCAAACACATCAAGAGACGCTTCAACGCTATTCATGATCAAGTCAAGGAGGTAGACATAGACATTTGCAAAATACATACATATCTGAATGTGGCAGACCCATTGACTAACTCTCTTCCAGGAGCAAAACATGATCAGCACCAAGACTCCATGGGTGTTTGAATCATTACAATGTAATCTAGATTATTGACTCTAGTGCAAGTGGGATACCGAAGGAAATATGCCCTAGAGGCAATAAGAAAGTTGTTATTTTATATTTCCTTATATCTTGATAAATGTTTATAATTCATGCTAGAATTGTATTAATCGGAAACTTGGTACATGTGTGGATACATAGACAAAACACCGTGTCCCTAGTAAGCCTATACTAGACTAGCTCGTTAATCAAAGATGGTTAAGTTTCCTAACCATAGACATGTGTTGTCATTTGATGAACGGGATCACATCATTAGGAGAATGATGTGATGGACAAGACCCATCCATTAGCTTAGCATATTGATTGTTCAGTTTTATTGCTATTGCTCTATTCATGTCATATACATATTCCTTTGACTATGATATTATGCAACTCCCGAATACCGGAGGAATACCTTCTGTGCTAACAAACGTCACAACGCAAATGGGTGATTATAACGATGCTCTATAGATATCTCCGAAGGTGTTTGTTGAGTTGCCATAGATCAAGAGAGGTATCAGAGAGGTATCTCTGGGCCCTCTTGGTAATACACATCATAAGACGCCTTTCAAGCAAAGTGACTAATGAATTAGTTGCGGGATGATGTATTATAGAATGAGTAAGGAGATTTGCCGGTAACGAGATTGAACTAGGTATGTGATACGTCTCCAACATATCTATTATTTTTTATTGTTCCATGCTGTTATTATCAATCTTGGATGTTTTATAATCATTTTATAGTCATTTTATATCATTTTTAGGTACTAACCTATTGACATAGTGCCAAGTGCCAGTTGCTGTTTTTTGCATGTTTTTTACATCGCAGATAATCAATACCAAATGGAGTCCAAACACAGCGAAACTTTTTGTGGATTTTTTTGGACCAGAAGACACCCAATGGGCCGGAGAAGCACCTGGGGGGGGGGAGGGTGCTCTGAGGGGAGCACAACCCACCAGGGCGCGCCTGGGGGACCAGGCGTGCCCTCGTGGGTTGTGCCCACCTCGGGTGCCCCCAGACCGCCTCTTTGCTCTATAAATACCCCAATATTCCAGAAACCCTAGGGGAGTCGATGAAAATCAATTCCAGCCACCGCAGAGTCCAGAACCACCAGATCCAATCTAGACACCATCACGGAGGGGTTCACCACTTCCATTGGTGCCTCTCCGATGATGTGTGAGTAGTCTTTTGTAGACCTTCGAGGCCGTAGTTAGTAGCTAGATGGCTTCCTCTCTCTTGTTTGATTCTCAATACAATGGTCTCTTGGAGATCCATATGATGTAACTCTTTTGCGATGTGTTTGTTGGGATCTGATGAACTTTGAGTTTATGATTAGATCTATCTCTTTTTATCCATGAAAGTTATTTTAGTTTCTTTGATCTCTTATATGCATGATTGCTTATAGCCTAGTATTTCTTCTTCGATATTTGGGTTTTGTTTCGCCAACTTGATCTATTTATCTTGCAAGGGAAGAGGTGCTTTGTAGTGGGTTTGATCTTACGGTGCTTGATCCCAGTGACAGAATGGGAACCGACACGTATGTATCATTGCTACTAAGGATAATCTATGGGGTCTATTTCTACATAAATCTTGTCTACATCATGTCATCGTTCTTATTGCATTACTCCATTTCTCCATGAACTTAATACACTAGATGAATGCTGGATAGCGGTAGATGCATGTGTGGAGTAATAGTAGTAGATGCTGGAAGGAGTCGGTCTACTAATCTTGGACGTGATGCCTATATAATGATCATTGCCTCGATATCGTCATGAGTATTTGAAGTTCTATCAATTGCCCAACAGTAATTTTTTCACCCACCGTATGCTATTTTTCTCGAGAGAAGCCACTAGTGAAACCTACGGCCCCCGGGTCTCTTTTTCATATTATTTGCATTTGCGATCTATTTTATTTGCCTTTTATTTTCATGTCTATTAAACCCAAAAATACCTTGTTGCAATTTATTTTATTCGGTGTTCGATCTATCAATATTTACAACTCTCTCACGTCCGTTTTGCCTATCTTGGGCGCCATACCCGCAAGGGATTGACAACCCCTTTTACACATCGGGTTGCGAGTATTTGTTATTTGTATACAGGTGCTGTTTACGTTGTGTTGATTGGTTCTCCTACTGGATGATAACCTTGGTTTCATATCTGAGGGAAATACCTACGCTGCTGTGCTGCATCATCCCTTCCATTTTGGGGAAATACCGACGTAGCTTCAAGCCGCCATCAAAAGGATTTTCTGGCGTCGTTGCTAGGGAGGATCTACAACACATACCAGGTTCCTAATCACAAATCACATCTCCTCGCAATTTACATTATTTGCCATTTTCCTTTCGTTTTCCTCTCCCCCACTTCACAAAATTTACCATTTTATTCGCCCTCTATTTCATTTGTTGTTTTCTCGTCCGATCTATCTTTTTGCTTGCAATCTTGTTTGCTATTTTTTGCCTATGTTGCCATGTGCCTTCTATTTCTTGCATCTTCGCTTGCTGAAAATCTATTGATATGGATCCTCATCCACTTTCTAATATTTTTAAAACATCCAATTATGATGAACCAATTGCTAGTGATTTGAGTGCACTAGATTATCTCTATGAAGTTTTTCTTGAAATTCGTGAATCTAAAAATTGTGTTGAAGTGCTAAAACAAGGAATTTATGAAGTGATTCACGATAGCTCCTTGAATGAAAAGCATGATTGCAATGGTGTTACTATAAATTCTATTGTTGTCAATCATGCTAATAATATGAAAAACCCCAAGCTTGGGGATGCTAATTTTCCTATGTCCACTACTTGTTGCAACGATCATGATTGGGGTGATAATGATTCTTATGATCTTGAAAATTTATTTAAGCGTCATGATGAATATGTTTGTGAGAACATTGAAAGTGAGTTTGGAAGAGCATCAACTTTAAGTAAAAATAATCCCACATATCTGGAGAGTGTTCAGTCTTATGAGTTTTTTGATAAAAGTGGGTTCGGAGAGGTCATGACTTTAGTTGATGTCAATCCCACTATCTTGGAAGATTATAAAACTATTATGCATGTGGATCATGAAGAGAAAATTGTATATGATAGATATATTGTTGAATTTGATTATGATCCTACATGTAATTATTACGAGAGAGGAAAATATGGTTGTAGAAATTTTCATGTTACTAAATTACCTCTCGTTATGTTGAGATTGCTATTGTTTCTTTCTTCTTCCTTGCATATGCTAGTTTTTACTTGTCTTGATAATTTGTTAGCTTATAAAATTCCTATGCATAGGAATTATGTTAGACTTAAATTTATTTGTCATATGTTTCTTGATGCTCTCTTTGTGTGTTAATTCTTATCTTTCATGTGAGCATCATTGAAATCTTATGCCTAGCTAGGGGCTTAAAATGATAGCGCTTGTTGGGAGGCAACTCAATGAATAAAATTTATTTTTGCTCTTTGCTTTCTGTTCTTGAGTGTTAGCACAATTATTCTACTGTTATGATTGTGTTTTTTGTGTTTTAATTAGTGTTTGTGCCAAGTAAATCTTTAGGATCTTCTTGGGTGATAGTTTTTTGATCTTGCTGAAAAACGGAAACTTTTGCGCTCACAAAAATAATTCTCATTTTTAACCAGAGAGCGATAAAATACCAATTCCTTTTGAAGTAGATTAATATCGAAATTTCCCAGGATGTCCTAAGTTGTCACAGTTTTTGGAGTTACGGAAGTATTCGAAATATCCAGATTTCTACAGACTGTTCTGTTTTTGACAAATATTGTTTTCTTTGCGTTGTGTGCTTATTTTGATGATTCTATTGTTTTCTTTGATGAGTTTTTGCCATAGAAAATTTGGAATACAGTACATATAATGTAAGAACAAAATATGAAGTGGTTTACTACAACACTTATAGTAGTGATTTGTTGACTTATACTAATGGATCTCACGAAAGCTTTTGTTGAGTTTTGTGTGATTGAAGTTTTCAAGTTTTGGGTTATATTATGATGGATGAAGGAATAAGGAGTAAGAAGAGCCTAAGCTTGGGGATGCGCCGACATCCCAAGCTATTATCCAAAAGAGAGCAAGCAACTAAGCTTGGGGATGCCCCCGAGTGGCATCCCCTCTTTCTTCTAACGACCATCGGTATTTTACTTGAAGCTATATTTTTATTAGTCACATACTATGTGTTTTGCTTGGAGCGTCTTGTATGATATGAGTCTTTGTTTTATTTTTTATTTTTAGTCTTGATACCTTTCTGGACACACCTATTTGAGAGAGCCAAAATTATGCCATGACTTGTTAGAATTGCTCTCTATGCTTCACTTAAAAAATTTATGAGCTATGGATTTGCTCCAGTGCTTCACTTATATCTTTTTGAGCACGGTGTGCTTTAGTATTTTTTGAAGAAATTCTCTCTTGATTCACTTAGATTTATTTGAGAGTTAGTAAAAGTTTCAAGAAATTCTCTCTTGCTTCACGTAAATTAATTTGAGAGAAAGAAATATTATGCTCATGATCTTCACTTATATTTGTTTGAGCTTGTCAAAAGCAACACATGAAAATTAGTCCCAAAGTGATAGATATCCAAGAAGGACATAATAAAAACTTTCGTGAAGATCATTGGACAAAATAAACTTGATTCTAATAGTTTTGAGATATGATGATGTGATATGTGAGTCATCTTGATGAGTTATTATACTTTAGTAAGAATATTGGTGTTAAGGTTTGTGATTCCCTATGCAAGGACGATAGTCAATAGTCATGCAATGAAATTACATCCTACTTGTGGTGCATTATTCAGTGTTAATTATGCTTAATGCTCGCTTATGTCGGCATTCTGGGAACAGGGGTCCCCAGACTCGCCTGCCTGCGGCCCATGGCGTGGCTTTGCGAGTGGGCCCGTATGACCCATCTTCACCAGCAAGGACTCAAGACCCTCGCGAGGGGCCAAGTCTCGTGAGGCGAGCGACACAAGACCCCCTCAGGAGCGGCGTCACAAGGCTGGCTCGTGAGGGGCGGAGAGTTCAAGGCCAGGCGAACCTCGCGAGGTTCTAGTGATGTAAGCCATGACGACCAAGGCCAGGCGGGCGCCAGCGCGCACAATGTCCTCATTTCCTCTTTGGTGCTAAGGAAGCAGGCGCAGGCACGGAGTACTGAGGCGTCAAGCAAAGGTTTACATATCAGTGCAACAAGACCAAGACCAGAAGGATGACAAGACGGAGGTCACCGTGGAGCCCAAGACAGCGTCACTGATACGTCCATTTTGCATCATGCTTTTACATCGATATTTATTGCATTATGGACTGTTATTTCACTTTATGTCACAATACTTATGGCTATTCTCTCTTATTTTACAAGGTTTCCATAAGGAGGGAGAATGTCGGCAGCTGGAATTCTGGGCTGGAAAAGGAGCAAATATTAGAGACGTATTCCGCGCAATTCCAAAAGTCCTGAAACTCCACGAAACATCTTAAAATAAATAAAGAAAAATCCTCGCCAAAGATGAAGGCCAGGGGCCCACACCCTGCTCACGAGGGTGGGGGTCATGCCCCCCTAGGGCGCGCCCCTACCTCGTGGGCCCCCTGGTGGCTCTCCGACGTCCATCTTCTCCTATATGAAGTCTTTCGATGAGAAAAAAATCGGAAGGAACTTTTCGGGACGAGACTCCGCCGCCACGAGGCGGAACCTTGGCAGAACCAATCTAGAGCTCCGGCAGGGCTATCTGCCGGGGATACTTCCCTCCGGGAGGGGGAAATCATCACCATCGTCATCACCAACGCTCCTCTCATCGGGAGAGGGCAATCTCCATCAACATCTTCACCAGCACCATCTCATCTCCAAACCCTAGTTCATCTCTTGTATCCAATTCTTGTCTCAATGTCCGGGATTGGTGCTAGTAGGTTGCTAGTAGTGTTGATGACTCCTTGTAGTTGATGCTAATTGGTTTATTTGGTGTAAGATCATATGTTCAGATCCTATATGCATATTATTACCCCTCTGATTATGAACATGAATATGCTTTGTGAGTAATTACGTTTGTTCCTGAGGACAAGGGAGAAGTCTTGCTATTAGTAGTCATGTGAATTTGGTATTTGTTTGATATTTTGATAAGATGTATGTTGTCTAGCCTCTAGTGGTGTTATGTGAACGTCGACTACATAACACTTCACCATTATTTGGGCCTAGAGGAAGGCATTGGGAAGTAATAAGTAGATGATGGGTTGCTAGAGTGACAGAAACTTAAACCCTATTTTATGCGTTGCTTCGTAAGGGGCTGATTTGGATCCACATGTTTCATGCTATGGTTAGGTTTACCTTAATACTTTTGTTGTAGTTGCGGATGCTTGCAATAGAGGTTAATCATAAGTGGGATGCTTGTTCAAGTAATAACAGCACCCAAGCACCGGTCCATCCGCATATCAAAGTATCAAAGTATCGAACGCGAATCATATGAACGTGATGAAAACTAGCTTGGCGATATTCCCATGTGTCCTCGGGAGCGCTTTTCCTATTATAAGAGTTTGTTCCGGCTTGTCCTTTGCTACAAAAGGATTGGGCCATCTTGCTGCACTTTATTTACTTTTGTTACTTGTTTCTCGTTACAATTTATCCTATCACAAAACTATCTGTTCTCACTTATTTGAGTACTTGCAGAGAATACCTTGCTGAAAACCGCTTATCATTTCCTTCTGCTCCTCGTTGGGTTCGACACTCTTACTTATCGAAAGGACTACGATAGATACCCTCTACTTGTGGGTCATCAAGACTCTTTTATGGTGCCGTTGCCGGGGAGTGTAGCGCCTTTGGTAGGTGGAATTTGGTAAGGAAAAATTTATATAGTGTGCTGAAATTTACTGTCACTTGTTACTATGGAAAGTAATTCTCTGAGGGGCTTGTTCGGGGTATCTTCACCCCGTCTAGTAGAGCAAAGAGTTGCTCCTCAACCTACTGAACCTATTGAAAATGAAACTCCTTTTGAATTTCCTTCAGGTATGATGGAAAAACCGCTAGCTAACCCTTTTACAGGAGATGGAACAAAGCATCCTGATGAGCACTTAATATATGTGGATGAAGTTTGTGGATTATTTAAGCTTGCAGGTATACCCGATGATGTTGCTAAGAAGAAGGTCTTCCCTTTATCTTTGAAGGGAGACACATTGATATGGTATAGGCTATGTGATGATATGAGATCATGGGACTATAAAAGATTGAAGCTGGAATTTCATCGAAAGTATTACCCTATGCATCTTGTTCATCGTGATCGCAATTATATATATAATTTCTGGCCTCGCAAAGGAGAAAGCATCGCTCAAGCTTGGGGGGGGGCTTAAATCGATGTTATATTCATGCCCCAATCATGAGCTCTCAAGAGAAATGATTATTCAAAATCTATATGCTCGGCTTTCTGATAACAATCGCACCATGCTCGATACTTCTTGTGCTAGCTCTTTTATGATGAAGACTATTGAATTCAGATGGAATTTATTGGATAGAATTAAACGCAACTCTGAAGATTGGGACCTCGACGAAGGTAAGGAGTCAGGTATGACACCTAAGTTTGATTGTGTTAAATCTTTTATGGACACCGATATTTTCCGTAAGTTTAGCACTAAATATGGACTTGACTCTGAGATAGTAGCTTCTTTATATGAATCTTTTGCTACTTATGTTGATCTCCCTAAGGAGAAGTGGTTTAAATATCATCCTCCCATAGAAGTAAAAGTAGCTGCACCTATTAAAGTTGAAGAAAAGACTGTCACTTATAATGATCCTATTGTTCCTACTTCTTATGTTGAGAAACCACCTTTCCTTGTTAGAATAAAGGATCATGCTAAAGCTTCAACTGTTGTTCGTAAAAGCAATATTAGAACTTATACACCTCCTGAGCAAGTTAAAGTAGAACCTAATATTGCTATTGTTAAAGATCTCTTGTCTGATAATATTGATGGGCATGTTATTCAGTTCGAAGGTGAAACTGCTAGAATTGCTAAACCTTGTGCTACAGATAAACATAGACCTGTGGTAGGCATGCCTGTTATTTCTGTTCAAATACGAGATCATTGTTATCATGGATTATGTGATATGGGTGCTAGTGCTAGTGTTATACCACATACTTTATACAAAGAAATTAAGAATGAAATTGCACCTGCTGAGTTAGAAGGTATTGATGTCACAATTAAACTTGCCAATAGAGATACTATTTCACCAATTGGAATTGTTAGAGATGTTGAAGTCTTGTGTGGGAAAACTAAATATCCTGCTGATTTTCTTGTTCTTACTTCTCCGCAAGATAGATTTTGTCCCGTTATATTTGGTAGACCCTTCTTGAACACCGTGAATGCTAGGATAGATTGCGAAAAGAATGTTGTTACTATTAGCTTGGATGACATGGTTCATGAGTTTAATTTCTCTAAATTTAGTAAACAACATCGTGAGGAAGAATTACCTAGTATGGATGAAATTATTGGTCTTGCTTCTATTACCGTACCTCCTAGTGATCCTTTAGAACACTATTTGCTAGACCATGAAAATGATATGTTCATGAATGAAAGAAGGGAAATAGATGAAGTATTCTTTAAACAGGAACCTATTCTGCAACATAATTTGCCTGTTGAAATTTTAGGGGATCCTCCTCCACCCAAGGGTGATCCCGTGTTTGAGCTTAAACCTTTGCCTGATAATCTTAAATATGCTTATCTTGATGAAAAGAAGATATATCCTGTTATTATTAGTGCTAACCTTTCAGAGCATGAAGAAGAAAGATTATTGAAAACTCTGAAGAAGCATCATGCTGCTATTGGATATACTCTTGATGATCTTAAGGGCATTAGTCCCACTCTATGTCAACATAAAATAAATTTGGAAGTAGATGCCAAACCAGTTCGTGATCCTCAACGACGTCTGAATCCTAAAATGAAAGAAGTGGTAAGAAAAGAAATACTCAAGCTTCTGGAGGCAGGTATAATCTCTCCCGTTGCTGATAGTGAGTGGGTAAGTCCTGTCCATTGTGTCCCTAAGAAGGGAGGTATTACTGTTGTTCCTAATGATAAAGATGAATTGATTCCACAAAGAATTATCACATGCTATAGGATGGTAATTGATTTCCGCAAATTAAATAAAGCTACTAAGAAAGATCATTACCCCTTACCTTTTATTGATCAAATGCTAGAAAGATTATGCAAACATACACACTATTGCTTTCTAGATGGTTATTCTGGTTTCTCTCAAATACCTGTGTCGGCTAGAGATCAATCAAAGACTACTTTTACTTGCCCTTTTGGTACTTTTGCTTATAGACGTATGCCTTTTGGTTTATGTAATGCACCTGCTACCTTTCAAAGATGCATGATGGCTATATTCTCTGACTTTTGTGAAAAGATTTGTGAGGTTTTCATGGCGATTTTTCCGTCTATGGTTCCTCTTTTGATGATTGCTTGAGCAATCTTGATCGAGTTTTGCAGAGATGTGAAGAAACTAATCTTGTCTTGAATTGGGAAAAGTGCCACTTTATGGTTAATGAAGGTATTGTTTTGGGGCACAAAGTTTCTGAAAGAGGTATTGAAGTTGATAAAGCCAAGGTCGATGCTATTAAAAAGATGCCATGTCCCAAGGACATCAAAGGTATAAGAAGTTTCCTTGGTCATGCTGGATTTTACAGGAGGTTCATTAAGGACTTCTCAAAAATTTCTCGGCCTCTGACTAATTTATTGCAAAAATATATACCATTTGTCTTTGATGATGATTGTGTAGAAGCATTTGAAATACTTAAGAAAGCATTAGTCTCTGCACCTGTTGTTCAGCCACCTGATTGGAATTTACCCTTTGAAATTATATGTGATGCTAGTGACTATGCTGTAGGTGCTGTTCTAGGGCAAAGAGTTGATAAGAAATTAAATGTTATTCATTATTCTAGTAAGACTCTAGACAACGCTCAAAGAAATTATGCTACTACTGAAAAAGAGCTCTTAGCAGTTGTATTTGCTTGTGATAAGTTTAGATCTTATATTGTTGATTCTAAAGTAACTATTCAAATTGATCATGCTGCTATTAAATATCTTATGGAAAAGAAAGATGCTAAACATAGACTTATTAGATGGGTTCTCTTACTACAAGAATTTGATTTGCATATTGTTGATATAAAGGGAGCTGAGAACCCTGTTGCAGACAACTTGTCTAGGTTAGAAAATATTCTTGATGACCCACTACCTATTAATGATAGCTTTCCTGATGAACAATTAACTGTTATAAGTAATTCTCGTAGTACTCCATGGTATGATGATTATGCTAATTATATTGTTGCTAAGTTTATACCACCTAGCTTCACATACCAGCAAAAGAAAAAGTTTTTCTATGATTTAAGACATTACTTTTGGGATGACCCACATCTTTATAAAGAAGGAATAGATGGTGTTATTAGACGCTGTGTACCTGAGCATGAAGAGGAACATATCCTACGCAAGTGTCATTCCGAGTCTTATGGAGGACACCACGCTAGAGGTAGAACTGCACATAAGGTATTGCAATCTGGTTTTTATTGGCCTACTCTCTTCAAGGATGCCCGTAAGTTTGTCTTGTCTTGTGATGAATGTCAAGGAATTGGTAATATTAGTAGACGTCAAGAAATGCCTATGAATTACTCACTCGTTACTAAACCATTTGATGTTTGGGGCTTTGATTATATGGGACCTTTTCCTGCCTCTAATGGATACACACATATTCTAGTTGCTGTTGATTACGTTAATAAGTGGGTAGAAGCTCTTCCAACTAGTAGTGCTGATCATAACACTTCTATTAAAATGCTTAAAGAAGTTATTTTCCTGAGGTTTGGAGTCCCTAGATATTTAATGACTGATGGTGGTTCACACTTTATTCATGGTACTTTCCGTAAAATGCTTGCTAAATATGATGTTAATCATAGAATTGCATCTCCTTATCACCCACAGTCTAGTGGTCAAGTAGAGTTGAAGAATAGAGAGCTCAAATTAATTTTGCAAAAGACTGTTAATAGGTCTAGAAAGAATTGGTCCAAGAAACTTGATGATGCATTATGGGCTTATAGAACTGCATATAAAAATCCTATGGGTATGTCTCCGTATAAAATGGTTTATGGAAAAGCATGTCACTTACCTCTCGAACTAGAACATAAGGCATATTGGGCTATTAAAGAGCTTAATTATGATTTTAAACTTGCCGGTGAGAAGAGGTTATTTGATATTAGCTCACTTGATGAATGGAGAACCCAAGCTTATGAAAATGCCAAGTTGTTTAAGAAAAAGTTAAAAGATGGCATGACAAAAGGATAAAAAAAGCGTGAGTTTAATGTAGGTGATTATGTTGCTATACAACTCTCGTTTAAGATTTTTTGCAGGAAAACTTCTCTCTAAATAGGATGGCCCCTATGTTATCGAAGAGGTCTATCGTTACGGTGCCATAAAAATCAACAACTTCGAGGGCACAAATCCGAAGGTGGTAAACGGTCAAAGAATTAAACATTATATCTCAGGTAATCCCATAAATGTTGAAACTAATATTATTGAAACCGTAACCCCGGAGGAATACATAAGGGACACTTTTCGGAATGTTTCAGACTCCGAAAAGGAATAGGTATGCGGTACGGTAAGTAAACCGACTCCAAAACAATTTTTAAGGCAATATTTCTCCGTTTTGGAATATTTAGAAAAATAGGAAAATAAGTAGCAGTCCGGGAAGGACACGAGGGCCCCACGAGGGTGGTGGGCGCCCCCTACCCCCTTGGGCGCGCCCCCTACCTCGTGAGCACCTCGTGTGCCTTCCGGACTCCGTTTTCTTGCACGATACGTATTTTGGTTGGTAAAAATTCATTATATATTCTCCCGAAGGTTTTGACTCCCGTATCACGCAATTATTCTCTGTTCTTGTTTCGAGCTATTTTTCCAACAGATCTAGATTATCATGATGTCCCCAAGTGCTTCCAAGGACAAGTTCTTCGAGAAGGTCATCAACCCTTACCTCGCGGAGGTGCTGCGACACCCTCAAACCATTGAGATGCGTGATGGGTTGTTGCACATCCGCGATGTTGAGGGACCAAAGGGAACCGAAAGCGTGGAGACGAGGCTCGAAGCAATGGAGCAACAAGTTTTCAAGTGCCAGGGGATGGTGGAGCGTGGAATCAACTCTAGCCACACGATACTCGCGGAGTTCACTAACAACTACAAGCCGGATGCTAAGAACACCGAGGAGGCCATCTTCAAGCTATATGAGAAGATCGAGCACCTCCAAGCCCAAATCTTTGACCTGCAAAACCAAAACTGTGAGTATGAATATAGATTCAAAAGAATGAGTTTGGCTGCAGATTCGAGGATTCCGGAGACTCGATCATCCTTCTATGATGGTGAACCTATGCCTTGGAAGATGGATGACAAGCCTGCATCATCAACAACACCTCCACCTTCTTCACCAACAAAGGATATATAATCACATGGGTATGGGCACTCCCCTTGGCAACTGCCAAGCTTGGGGGAGGTTCCCGGTATCGTATCACAATCACAACTCTTATCTTTACCATTTTTCTTAGTTCGATCCTATTAGTAGTATCTTGATCTAGTAGAATAAAGTTTATGGCATGATCTAGTTTTGAGTTTTGCTTTATGATCTCTCTTTGTAATCGAGTTCGTGAGTTATATATAATTAAGATTAGTGTTGAGTCAAGGGCTTGATTATTTTGCCATGATCTTGGGCGAATAAAAGAAAAGAGAAAAAGAATAAAAGAAACAAAGAGTTTATATTGATCTTATTGAGAGTAATGACTTCACATAGAAAGAGTATGATGATTAAAAGTTGTTGGGAGTTGGCAAACATAGCTTCGATCATTGTTGCAATTAATAGGAAGTGATAAGGAAAGAGAGGTTTTCACATATAGATATATTATCATTGACATCTTTTATGATTGGGAGCACTCATTAAAATATGACATGCTAAAGAGTTGATGTTGGACAAGGAAGACAATGTAATGAGTTATGTCTTTCTTATATCTGAGATAAAGTATGTTGTCATGGATCCTATAACTTGTTGAGCTTGCCTTTCCCCCTCATGCTAGCCAAATTCTCAGCACCAAGTAGAAATACTACTTGTGCTTCCAAATACCCTTAAACCAGTTTTGCCATGAGAGTCCACCATATCTACCTATGGATTGAGTAAGATCCTTCAAGTAAGTTGTCATCGGTGCAAAGCAATAAAAATTGCTCTAAATATGTATGATTGGTTGGTGTGGGAGAAATAAGCTTTATACGATCTTGTGATGTGGAAGTAATAAAAGCAACGGACTGCATAATAAAGGTTCATATCACAAGGGGCAATATAAAGTGACGTTCTTTCACATTGAGATTTTATGCATCCAACCATAAAAGCGCATGACAACCTCTGTTTCCCTCTGCGAAGGGCCTATCCTTTATTATTATCTTCTACCTTATGCAAGAGTCATGGTGATCTTCACCTTTTCCTTTTCATTTTATCCTTCGGTAAGCTCAGCATGTTGGAAAGGACATGATATATATATATATCTAATAGGATGTAGGGGAGCATGAACCATTATTGTTGACATTACCCTTGAGGTAAAAGGTTGTGGGGCAAAACTATAAGCACCTATCTTTCTCTGTGTCCGATTAAAACTCCGTAACCACAAATATTGCGTGAGTGTTAGCAATATGGAGGACTAAATGATAGTTGAGTACGTGGACTTGCTTTTTAGCTCTGTCATAGATGTCACATCCCAAGTTCTGGTAATGCCTAGTGCTAACATATGGTGTTGCATCATGTCTACTTTACTCAAAAAATTGAAATGGGGATGACAGAACCCCCAGCACCCCATTAATCCAGCTAGGATTTACTAAAATCTTTTTCAATGAACCTGAAATGCCCTTCTAAAATGTTCATCATCTTTGCCTTGGTCTTAAACCTCTGACAGAAATGGTGCACATATTTCTAGGACATCATTGGGTCACTGAATTAAATCATACTCTATTTGCATTCAGGCATTTAAATGCTATAGAATATTTTAGATGTCCAAATAATCCTAAACTGAAATGTTCCATGTTGGTTATATGCTAAACAGTGGGAATGAGCAGTTTGGTGATTTTTGAAAGTGCCTAAGCATTTTTAGAAAAGCCACAAAGTTGCAGAAAATTATAAAACAGGAAATAAAATAGAGAAAGGAGAAACTTACCAGGCTTACCTGCAGCCCAGCTGTGCGGCCCAACACTGTAGCTAGCCCAGCCCAACTCCTCCCCTGTCTTCAACCTCGTGCCAGTAGGCACGAGGGCGTGTGCCCGCGGCACGCACGCGCGCGCCCGGCCACCTCCTGCTTTCCCGGGGCGCCCTGAGCCTTCCGTCGCGCCACGCCACCCCCAGACCCGTATGGATCAATCTCTCCCTCCCTCGCTCTCCCCCTCGCCCGTTCCCCGCCATGGCCGAAGCCTCCATGGACGCACCGCTGCCATTCGCCGCTGCCATCGCCCTTCCCACGCCATCCGGCTATGGCACGAGCTCCGCCTCGACCCCCGCGTCCTCTGCACCAATCCAGGCGCCGCCAGGAGCTCCGTGACGACGACTCCGAGCTCTTCTTCCTCCTTGGACCCGTGGATCACCGCCGTCGATTCGCCGGACCCCGTGCCTCCTCTGCCTCGCCAGCAGCACCAGAAGAACTGCGGTGAGCTGCTGCACCATTTCCCCCATGCCCCGTTGCCTAATTTGCGCCGTAGCTAGCTCCACCACCCCGCCCGAAAGCCTGCTCGCCGCCGGCCATGTCGCCGCCATGGCTAGAGCCTGCAAACGTCACGTCAGAGCATGTTTTCGTCCTCAGCGCGTTCCCAGGAACCCAGAACACCTACCCACTCGTCCTCCCGTGCACCGTAGCACGCTGTCCACCTTCGCCGAACTCCGGCCGCCGCGGAAGCGGACACCGCCTTCGATCTAGGTCGTCTCCGGCGACCCCACTAGCACCAGCCGACGCGGACGAGGCTCAGGGTCCCAACGGTGCCATCCGCGCCTCGAACCGTGGCCTGTGCTGCGATTCCGTGCATCGCCGCCGTCTCGGACCTCGCCGGCGGTTAGTCGCCGGCAGGTTTGACCGATTTGACCGGGGGTTTGACCCCGTCTAACCAGGGTTTGACCACCCTGGGTCACTGACGCGTGGGGCTAGCCCTGCTAATTAACCTAGGTTAGTGTTAATTTATTTAGTTAGTTTTAATTAGCCTCTGACATGTGGGCCCAGGCCTTAACTAAACTAGATTAGGTTTAGTTTAATTTTAGTTAACCTTGTTAGTTAACTGTGTCACTGACGTGTGGACCCCACACGTCAGGTTTGACCTGGACGAGTCGTTGACCTGCTGACATCACTGTGAGGTCATGCTGACGCAGTAAAGCACTTTCTGGATTTAAGTTTATTCAGAAATTCCAGAAATTAGTATAAACTTCTAAAAATCATAGAAAATCAACCGTAACTCCAAATGAAATAAATTATATATGAAAAATTATCAGAAAAATTCAAGGAATCCATCTGTACCATTTTCATGCATGTTTGAGCAAGCTAACCGCACTGTTTAGGATGAAACATGATTAGGGAAAATCAAGCTAACCTCACTGTTTAGGATGAAACATGATTAGGGCAAATTTCATAATAGGTTTGGAGTTGGAATTGATATAGTTTTGAATTCCCCTTCAGTTAAAATGACTTTCTGTTGCCTTAGCCCAAATCACAGCATATTGCCATGTCATGATCATGCATCATATTGTTGCATTGCATTGATTGTGCTCTCCCTCTCTGTTGCCGGTATTCGTCCCCTCTCGATAGAGTACTTCCGACGATGAGTTTGATGACACCGATGAAGAGCTATAATATCTTCAGAAGTTCCAGGCAAGCACAACCCCCTTGTTCATTCCGATACAAGCCCACTCTCTCGCTCCTTCTCTCTTTTACTGCATTAGGACAACAAGGATTCATCTGTTACTTGTTGCGGTAGTTGAACCCCTTTATCCTCTTCATTACCTGTCATTGCCATAGTAAATAGATGAAACCCACTAGCATGAGTAGGAGTTGTTTGAGCCCTGATGTGCCTACTCATTCATGCTTGTTTGTCATGCCTGCTACTACTTAGAGTTGAGTTAGGTCCGATTCATCGGGGATGAATCGGAGGTGTGTAAACATGTCCTACTGTTGAGAGCTAAGTGTGTGAACACGATTTGGTAAAGGTAGCGGTGAGAGGCCATGTAGGAGTACATGGTGGGTTGTCTCTTTGAAGCCGTCCTTAGGATCTGAGTTCTGTGTTTGTGATCCATGAAACAGTTACTACCACGCATTGGGCCCGAAACCAATGGAACCTCTCGGCTTCTTGATCACCCTTGTCCTCTGTCCAGGAGTTGCAACTAGTTTCTGGTGTTTATAGGATATGTGTTGGCGGCCGTGCGTAGCGCTGACCCTAGGGGTGGGCTATGATGCGGTAGATACACCGTGGCATGGTGTACCGGGCGCCCGTTTGGTGTCTCGGGAACCCTGTTCACATCGTTCGGGGCCGTATGTGGAAACCTCGGCCGGACTCCCTGCGGATGGAACCTGGATAGGCGATAAACCTGGACTAGAGACTTGAGTGTTTAGGTAGGCCGTGGCCGACACCCTCGTTGGGCTTCCTCTTGAAGGTTGCCGAGTACATGTCGTGTAAACGGCGGTAAGTGGTGAGAGCGTGTGTGAAGAAGTACACCCCTGCAGGGTTAACATCATCTATTCGAATAGCCATGTCCGCAGTAATGGACTTCTGGGTTGCCTATAACAGTTCATCGACAATTGAAAGTGGATACTCTAAAACTCGCAAGATAAGCGTGAGTGCTATGGATTCCCTTCGCGTAAGGAGACGGAAGTGGATCCATAGTGGTGTATTGGATGGTGAATATGTGGACTCGTGTGCGCCACCTCAAAAGAGTTGCTTGTAGTCGTAGTTCAGGTTAGCCACTGAGTCAAAGCTGGCTTGCTGCAGTTAAAATCCACCACCCCCTTTATTGATACCAATGCATATGTAGATAGTTCTGATGTATGTCTTGCTGGGTACATTTGTACTCACGTTTGCCTATTTTATTTTTTGTAGAGAGACGTCAGTCTCGCTAGTAGTTCCGTGTGGACTTCGACGTTTAGCTTGATACCTCAGCTACGATCTTGTGCCCTCGGCAGGATCTGGTAAATAGTCAGGCTTCTCAGCCTTTTCATTTGTAGATGTCTGTACTCAGACATGTTAAGCTTTTGCATGTGCTTTTACTTGTATGCTCTGAATGTTGGGTCATGAGACCCATGTTTGTAATATCTCGCTCCTTGGAGCCTAATGAATAAATACTTGAGTCGTAGAGTTATGTTGTGATGCCATGTTGTATTTACACATATCGAGCATATTGTGTGTATGATTGAAATGCTTGGTATGTGTGGGATCCGACAATCTAGTTGTTTATCCTTGGCAGGCTCTCTTATGGGGTAATGTAGTCTAGTGCTTTCATGAGCCATAGTAGTCCGCTACAGCCCGGTTCACCGGAGTCCTACTAGCCCAGCACCACTGCTCAGGGCACTTGACTGGCCGGCATGTGTTTCACTTTGTTCCTGTGTCTGTCCCTTCGGGGAAATGTCACGCGGTGACATCCGGAGTCCTGCCTAGCCTGCTACAGCCCGGGTTCCCGGAGTCCTGTTAGCCCAGTGCTACAGCCCAGATTCTCACGCTGCTGACCGACATGCTCGATGTGATTCATGTATGCCTGTCCCCATAGGTTAGTGCCGCTTTGGGTTCACGACTAGCCATGTTGGCCCGGGTTCTCTGTCATATGGATGCTAGCGACACTATCATATACGTGAGCCAAAAGGCACAAATGGTCCCGGGCCAAGTAAGGTGGCACCCGTGGGAAAACCGTGCGTGAGGCCGCAAAGTGATATGATGTGTTACATGCTAGATCGATGTGGCTTAGAATCGGGGTCCTGACAGCGTTGGTATCAGAGCCTGACTGCCTGTAGGATTAGCAAGCCAAACTGGTCGAAGTCGAGTCTAGAAATGCTTTAGTTATGTAAGGGAATTGATTGTGGAAGGGAACGTAAGGCTCTTTTTACTCCTTATACCTCATGCCCTCTGATCTGAGTCATCCTCTTCTTTTCTACGGGAATTAAGAACTAGGCCTTCTCATCTATCTATCAGGATGACATGTTACTAATCCGTAGACTTATAGGATTGTTGGATTCAAGTCTCAGTTCAGTTCCTTTTACCTCCGTATGCTCATAGCTGGCCTCAGAACCTTGATATTGTAATGTTGAGTGGTCATGCCACTATTTTGTAGGATGTCTCAAATATTTCGAGCATTCACAGCCATTATGCTGTCCGTGTCATCCCAGGTTTCTAAATAGTCTGATGCATTTGCAAATCCCTTCCTCCTGTTCCTGATGTCCATTTGGGCCATATTAATCACACTAATCGGTGAGTTCAGGTACTTTATTGCCTCGACATATATGTTGGAGCTATTACTATGACCCTAGGTGTTTTAGGGAGTCACCTAGTGATCTAGCCATGTTTTGTATCCCAAGTGTGTGATTCTGGCCATTATTCTCAAAAGCATCCCGTGATGCCATGCAGTGGTAGGTATTCTATTCATGGGTTCTTGAACCTGAGATTCACCCTACTTACCTCATGTTGATAGTGTTGCTAGTTCCTTTAGGATATTAGTAACCTTTGCGATAGTCCCCGAGGTCTGTGGTATTTCCTTCTTCCAAATACTATGAACCACTTATGGCAGAAGTTTGTTGTATCAAAAGATCACAACTAGAGTGCTCTTAATGAGTTCTCCATTCTGCATTGTGAATCTGCCAGTCCTACCTATCTGCATGGGTTGTCCGGAAGAAATGTTGAGCTTTGCTTGACATACTAATCTATGCATCCACAACTCAGAAAATTATATGTTCCTCGAGTTGTTCCTCTTTAGTCATATTCCGACCATCTTCTATCAGATGATAGCCAAGAGTATGTGTGCATTTGTGTTCATCGATGCCTATTATTCTTGTGGTCCGTCAAGCCATTCTATTCCAGAATGACTAGGAGAAAGAAACTCCAGTACCTCATCCATATCTAGGATTGGGTCAAAGTAGTTGTATCCCGCAGATCAAAATGCCAATCCAGCTTTTGCTCTGTTCTACCTTGGAGTTCTACCCTATTCATGCCAAGAATATCATAGGAATTGCACCATCTCTTATGAATTTTTGATACAGTGATACTTCTCGCCATCATTATTCATTCCTTGGCTCCGTGTTGTTGTAACCGGAATGCCGACAAGTGAATTGTGATGTGTGAAATCAATACTCCGAGCAACTCGTTGCTTTGTAGTAAATGGACAATATTCTCATTCTTAGCGTGTTGGTTATTGAATCACCATCCTAGGACTGATCGTGCTACCTAGTCCTTATCTCTGGTGCACTCCTCGATCAATGAGTGAGGATTATTCCATTCCTCGCTTATCTGATCATATTGTCTTGCTCTGAAAAGCAAGATTGTTCTCGAGCTTAGTAACATATCGGTGGTTCGTCATTTTCCGGATATCTTCCCGGAAGTGTTACGAGGTTGTCACCTGACCGCTATGTTGAGTTCGTGATCAAGTTGGTTCTTGTAAACCACCCCTTCTCCAAGAATCTGTGTTGGATACCCCTGAGATAGTTGGTTAAGCTAAACAACAACTTGGAGAGTTGGAAGATAAAAGACTTTGCCGAATTGGTTCTTTCTGAAGGGATATCTTTGTGTTTGTGTGTGTACTGAAGAAAGATGATATCTTCACCAATTGGTCCTCGTGATCAGTTGTTGGATCTATTGCCTTGTCAAAACTTTGACTTGAGTATGGGTTATCATCAAGTCAAATCAGAACCAACGATGTTCGTAGTGTTGTCTTACTCGTGGTTGATTCCTCGAGAATACACCATTACTTCTTTTGGTCTGACCAATGCTATCACCGTGTTCACATGATGGTGGAAGTCCAGTGATATGGAAATTCCGATGAGTTGTTGTTGAGCCCATCAGCAGCATCTTATTTTCTCCATGGCTCATGTCGAACATCAAGCTAGTGTTGGAAACTTGTGCAAGCATATCTTCATGCTCTGTTCATGAAGTATCTGTCTGGATGAAAGAAGTGACTTCCTCTGGTTCACGTGCAATCGATGCAAGTTGCCGCCGTGAATTCGAGAAAGATTGTTTTTGGTTCCTCTAGAATCTTCCCAAGTTAGTCACGCATAGGTGCAAAGTACTCTATGGTTTGATAGGTTGGCCGCCTCCATTCTATATGTGTTTCCTAGCACACCAAGCCACTGACTGATTTGTTCAAGGAGAAGAAGTTCCTTCTTAAGAATCATGACTTATGTCAGGACTTCGTTATCCTCGATGATGGTTCCCCAACCTGAACTTGGTAGTATTTTATTATAAGACTACCACGTGGTCACACTTGTCTCGGATAGCATGTTCACAGGTTTGTAGCAGAACCAGCTCATGTTTTGGAGCCTGCTATCGCAGTTCATTCCCCGAGAATCTCGCAACGTCATCTCGTTAAATTGTGTTGCAAACCTTCATTTTCCTCTCTAGACTCGATGAGTCTAGAATATCCTGACACCAACCAGATCTGAATCTCAGGCAGATATGATGGTTGGAGCATTTTCTAAGAACTATAATATCGGTCTCTCGATAATCGGTAAAGTGGATGTCATGTCCAACACACCCAGTCGGAAGATCTATTATTGTAGTATCTTGATTGAAGAAGTTGGCCACCTCTCTATAAGGATTTCGTAGGATTTTCTCCAGAAGTTGTTCCTTATGGATCCTTTGTATTCCGAAGTCCGACCACTACTTGATGGCTATGTTGATGCTTTAAAGCATGACCATGGTAACCAGTACATCAAGGGGAACATTAGAAGCGGAGTGCTAAATGTCTCTCGGTCGATCATCCAGATTTTGATTCCTTGGCCTCGCTAAGGTGAAATCTGAGAACGTGTTATCTTTCTTTGCATCTGCATCTTCCACCATTATTCGTCATGGTAGCATGTTGTGTTGCCAGGATCCTTGACACGGATATTGGTAAAACTTTGATTGATACGGAAATGCTCAAGTTCTTGAGAGCATGCTTAAGCACTAGGATTTATCGTCGGCATTAACTGGGATCCGTTCTCAGTTTCTTCGATTATGCCATAACCTTTCAAACAGTGGAATCTCTCTCTACTGTTGGGTTCCTCCCCAGTTACTAGAATCATTCCCAGCATTTGCATTTTGTTCCCAGCTTGCACCTCCATTGTGTCCTCCTACTACGGACTACCATTCTTAGTAATTACTGATCAGGATCATCTTCAAAGTGGTCCTACCATGGGTTCCATCTATTTCCGATGATAAACAAATCATCCACCGCGTTTTCTTCAACAAGGCAGTCCACATCATCCATTCTAGTATGAGTATGCCATTTCTTCAAGCTCCTTCACGCGATCGTTTGTGATTGCCTCAGGCTGGTGAGAAGAGTTTCAATGATCTCTGAATCGAAAGTAATTCTTTTTGCCACTTAAGGGAATATTTCTACGAGTCACCTTTCCCTAAGGTGTCCCGTTATGGAATCATGGCAATTACCTCCTCGCTACTTTGAAACCATGCACCATCCTACTCCAGCGTGGAATTGTTGCCTACCAATTTGAACCCTTGTCATCTATTACCTTCCATCTCTCTCGATGTGTGTTTTGTGTCTCAGCTCAAGAGATGTTCTAATGTATCACTCCATGAGTTGATCTTGAGTTGCTCGATCTTTGAGAAGATCGTTTCATGTAGAGTTTCCTTCCCTCTTCATCATGTTGGATGAAGATCTCGAAGACAAAGACGTCAAGAGCAATGTGATGCAATATATCGGTATCTTCGAGAAGGACACTTGGATCAAGAAGACTGTGATAGTTTTGTGACCCCTCCGTCTTCTTACTCCACTTCTTGAATCTCGGGACGAGATTCTTGTTTTAGTGGGGGTGAGTTGTCACATCCCAAGTTCTGGTAATGCCTAGTGCTAACATATGGTGTTGCATCATGTCTACTTTACTCAGAAAATTGAAATGGGGATGACAGAACCCCCAGCACCCCATTAATCCAGCTAGGATTTACTAAAATCTTTTTCAATGAACCTGAAATGCCCTTCTAAAATGTTCATCATCTTTGCCTTGGTCTTAAACCTCTGACAGAAATTGTGCACATATTTCTAGGACATCATAGGGTCATTGAATTAAATCATATTCTATTTGCATTCGGGCATTTAAATGCTATAGAATATTTTAGATGTCCAAATAATCCTAAACTGAAATGTTCCATGTTGGTTATATGCTAAACAGTGGGCATGAGCAGTTTGGTGATTTTTGAAAGTGCCTAAGCATTTTTAGAAAAGCCACAAAGTTGCAGAAAATTATAAAACAGGAAATAAAATAGAGAAAGGAGAAACTTACCTGGCTTACCTGCAGCCCAGCTGTGCAGCCCAACACTGTAGCTAGCCCAGCCCAGTAGGCACGAGGGCATGTGCCCGCGGCACGCACGCGCGCGCCCGGCCACCTCCTACTTTCCCGGGGCGCCCTGAGCCTTCCGTCGCGCCACACCACCCCCAGACCCGTATGGATCAATCTCTCCCTCCCTTGCTCTCCCCCTCGCCCGTTCCCCTCCATGGCCGAAGCCTCCATGGACGCACCGCCGCCATTCGCCGCTGCCATCGCCCTTCCCACGCCATCCAGCTATGCCACGAGCTCCGCCTCGACCCCCGCGTCCTCTGCACCAATCCAGGCGCCGCTAGGAGCTCCATGACGACGACTCCGAGCTCTTCTTCCTCCTCGGACCCGTGGATCACCGTCGTCCATTCGCCGGACCCCGTGCCTCCCCTGCCTCGCCAGCAGCACCAGAAGAACTACGGTGAGCTGCTGCACCGTTTTCCCCATGCCTCGTTGCCTAATTTGCGCCCTAGCTAGCTCCACCACCCCGCCCGAAAGCTTGCTCGCCGCCGGCCATGTCGCCGCCGTGGCTAGAGCCCGCAAACGTCGCGTCAAAGCACGTTTTCGTCCTCAGCGCATTCCAGGAACCCAGAACACCTACCCACTCGTCCTCCCGCGCACCGTAGCACGCTGTCCACCTTCGCCGAACAACGGCCGCCGCGGAAGCGGACACCACCGCCGATCTAGGTCGTCTTCGGCGACCCCACTACCACCAGCCGACGCAGACGAGGCTCAGGGTCCCAACGGTGCCATCCGTGCCTCGAACCATGGCCTGTGCTGCGATTCCGTGCATCGCCGCCGTCTCAGACCTCGCCGACGGTTAGTCGCCGACAGGTTTGACCGATTTGACCGGGGGTTTGACCCCGTCTGACCAGGGTTTGACCACCCTGGGTCACTGACGCGTGGGGCTAGCCCTGCTAATTAACCTAGGTTAGTGTTAATTAATTTAGTTAGTTTTAATTAGCCTCTGACATGTGGGCCCAGGCCTTAACTAAACTAGATTAGGTTTAGTTTAATTTTAGTTAACCTTGTTAGTTAACTGTGTCACTGACGTGTGGACCCCACACGTCAGGTTTGACCTGGACGAGCCGTTGACCTGCTCAGGTCACTGTGAGGTCATGCTGACGCAGTAAAGCACTTTCTGGATTTAAGTTTATTCAGAAAATTCTAGAAATTAGTATAAACTTCTAAAAATCATAGAAAATCAACCGTAACTCCAAATGAAATAAATTCTATATGAAAAATTATCAGAAAAATTCAAGGAATCCATCTATACCATTTTCATGCATGTTTGAGCAAGTTAACCTCACTGTTTAGGATGAAACATGATTAGGGAAAATTTCATAATAGGTTTGGAGTTGGAATTGATATAGTTTTGAATTCTCCTTCAATTAAAATGACTTTCTGTTGCATTAGCCCAAATCACAGCATATTGCCATGTCATGATCATGCATCATATTGTTGCATTGCATTGATTGTGCTCTCCCTCTCTGTTGCCGGTATTCGTCCCCTCTCGATAGAGTACTTCCGACGATGAGTTCGATGACACTGATGAAGAGCTATAATATCTTCAAAAGTGCCAAGCAAGTACAACCCCCTTGTTCATTCCGATACAAGCCCACTCTCTCACTCCTGCTCTCTTTTACTGCATTAGGACAACAACGATTCATCTGTTACTTGTTGCGGTAGTTGAACCCCTTTAATCTCTTCATGACCTGTCATTGCCACAGTAAATAGATGAAACCCACTAGCATGAGTAGGAGTTGTTTGAGCCCTGATGTGCCTACTCATTCATGCTTGTTTGTCATGCCTGCTACTGCTTAGAGTTGAGTCAGGTCTGATTCATCGGGGATGAATCGGAGGTGTGTAAACATGTCCTACTGTTGAGAGCTAAGTGTGTGGACACGATTTGGTAAAGGTAGCGGTGAGAGGCCATGTAGGAGTACATGGTGGGTTGTCTCTTTGAAGCCGTCCTTAGGATCTGAGTTCTGTGTTTGTGATCCATGAAACAGTTACTACCACGCATTGGGCCCGAAACCAATGGACCCTCTCGGCTTCTTGATCACCCTTGTCCTCTGTCCAGGAGTTGCAACTAGTTTCTGGTGTTTATAGGATATGTGTTGGCGGCCGTGCGTAGCACTGACCCTAGGGGTGGGCTATGATGCGGTAGATACACCGTGGCACGGTGTACCGGGCGCCCGTTTGGTGTCTCAGGAACCCTGTTCACATCGTTCGGGGCCGTATGTGGAAACCTCGGCTGGACTCCCTGCGGATGGAACCTGGATAGGCGATAAACCAGGACTAGAGACTTGAGTGTTTAGGTAGGCCGTGGCCGACACCCTCGTTGGGCTTCCGCTTGAAGGTTGCCGAGTACATGTCGTGTAAACGGCGGTAAGTGGTGAGAGCGTGTGTGAAGAAGTACACCCCTGCAGGGTTAACATCATCTATTCGAATAGCCGTGTCCGCGGTAATGGACTTCTGGGTTGCCTATAATAGTTCATAGACAATTGAAAGTGGATACTCTAAAACTCGCAAGATAAGCGTGAGTGCTATGGATGGCCTTCTCGTAGGGAGACGGAAGCGGATCCATAGTGGTGTATTGGATGGTGAATATGTGGACTCGTGTGCGCCACCTCAAAAGAGTTGCTTGTAGTCGTAGTTCAGGTTAGCCACTGAGTCAAAGCTGGCTTGCTGCAGTTAAACTCCACCACCCCCTTTATTGATATCGATGCATATGTAGATAGTTCTCATGTAAGTCTTGCTGGGTACATTTGTACTCACATTTGCCTATTTTATGTTTTGTAGAGAGACATCAGTCTCGCTAGTAGTTCCGTGTGGACTTTGACGTTTAGCTTGATACCTTAGCTACGATCTTGTGCCCTCGACAGGATCTCGTAGATAGTCAGGCTTCTCAGTCTTTTCATTTGTAGATGTCTGTACTCAGACATGTTAAGCTTCCGCATGTGCTTTGACTTGTATGCTCTGCATGTTGGGTCATGAGACCCATGTTTGTAATATCTTGCTCCTCGGAGCCTAATGATTAAATACTTGAGTCGTAGAGTTATGTTGTGATGCCATGTTGTATTTACACATATTGAGCATATTGTGTGTATGATTGATATGCTTGGTATGTGTGGGATCCGACAATCTAGTTGTTTATCCTTGGCAGACTCTCTTATGTGGTAATGTAGTCTAGTGCCTTCATGAGCCATAGTAGTCTGCTACAGCCCGGTTCACCGGAGTCCTGCTAGCCCAGCACCACTGCTCAGGGCACTTGACTGGCCGGCATGTGTTTCACTTCGTTCCTGTGTTTGTCCCTTCGGGGAAATGTCACGCGGTGACATCCGGAGTCCTGCCTAGCCTGCTACAGCCCGGGTTCCCGGAGTCCTGTTAGCCCAGTGCTACAGCCCGGATTCACACGCTGCTGACCGACATGCTCGATGTGATTCATGTATGCCTGTCCCCATAGGTTAGTGCCGCTTTGGGTTCACGACTAGCCATGTCGTCCCGGGTTCTTTGTCATATGGATGCTAGCGACACTATCATATACGTGAGCCAAAAGGCGCAAACGGTCCCGGGCCAGGTAAGGTGGCACCCGTGGGAATACCGTGCGTGAGGCCGCAAAGTGATATGATGTGTTACATGCTAGATCGATGTGGCTTAGAATCGGGTTCCTGACAATAGACTCTTTCCGATGTTATGATAAATTGCAATTGTTTCAATGACTGAGATTATAGTTTGTCGGAGCCCAGTAAGGTTTATGATTTATACTTTTGCATTGTGAATAGATCATCACTTGAACATAAGTAATCATATGACAAAATCTATATATGCTGCTATTATGAGAATAATCATGATGCCTTCATGTCCATATTTTATTTTTATCGACGCCTCTACGTCTAAACACGAGGACATATTTATTGTTATGGGCTTTTCGCTTGAGGACAAGCAAGGTCTAAGCTTGGGGGAGTTGATACGTCCATTTTGCATCATGCTTTTACATCAATATTTATTGCATTATGGACTGTTATTTCACTTTATGTCACAGTACTTATGGCTATTCTCTCTTATTTTACAAGGTTTACATAAGGAGGGAGAATGCCGGCAGCTGGAATTCTGGGCTGGAAAAGGATCAAATATTAGAGACCTATTCTACGCAACTCCAAAAGTCCTGAAACTCCACGGAACATCTTAAAATAAATAAAGAAAAATCCTCGCCAAAGATGAAGGCCAGGGGGCCCACACCCTGCTCATGAGGGTGGGGGGCGCGCCCCCTACCCCATGGGCCCCCTAGTGGCTCTCTGACATCCATCTTCTCCTATATGAAGTCTTTCGATGAGAAAAAAATTGGAAGAAACTTTTCGGGACGAGACACCGCCGCCACGAGGCAGAACCTTGGCGGAACCAATCTAGAGCTCCGGCAGAGCTGTTCTGCCAGGGATACTTCCCTCCGGGAGGGGGAAATCATCATCATCACCAACGCTCCTCTCATCGGGAGAGGGCAATCTCCATCAACATCTTCACCAGCACCTGTCGTGGATCTAAGACTGACAGTAGAATGGGGGGTAAGTATGAGGAGGCAAGATCCTAGCTATGAAGGAGTTGTACACGCGAGTTTTACAAGTTCAGGCCCTTCTTGGAGGAAGTAACAGCCCTGCGTCTTGGTGCCCTGAGGCAGTCAACTGGATTATATGTGTGTGTGAGTTTACAAAAAGATGCAAACCCTTGTCTCAGAGGAGGGTGGTGGCTTATATAGAGTGCGCCAGGACCCCAGCTCCCCTCCGTTACACAGGATTCAATGTTCATAAAGGAAAGGCGTTACTGGTAACGTCTACAGTAAAGCGTCATAAATGCTCATAATGCTATGGTTTAGGTCCAGACCGTTGCAGAGTGGAGGGTTCCTCATCTTCTGGTGGTCGAGTGTCTTCAAGGTGGTCGAGTGAGTGCATCTCCACGGTCTAGTGGTTGATGGTTTCTCTTCGACTGTTTCTGATTCTTTGTAGAGATGTCCTTGGGGAGGGTAAGTTGGACAGGTCCATGACCCTACCCTAGGTACATAGCTTCATCATTAGCCCCCGAATGGATCAGGGTTTGAGTGAGGAAGGGGTTGAGAACACTTCCGACCCACTCTTTGTGCTATGAATATGCCTTGTCTGGAACAATGAGTTGAGGTGACGGCGTCGACTCCTTTCTCAATCGCCTTGGTCCATTCTTGGTTGTTGTCGAGTGAACTTTCATGGTAAAATTCCAAATGATGATGTAGAGGGTGTTTGCCTTTAGTCTGACAGGTTGTTCTGCTCTCCGCGGATCTCGCGGGATTCGAATTTTGGGAAGTGCGCCAGACGGGCGGAACCGAAGTTATCAGGACGGATTGGGCAAGTCTCCTCGATCCCCGCGCCACCTTTTTCGCCACGTACTGCGCGCGTGACTGTTGCAGGATTTGTTTAGATCGCTCAGGTCCACCAGTCAGCCACTCGGTGAAAGGCCTTATAAAAGGTCTCGGGCCAGGCCTCCGCTCCGCGTGCTCCCATTCTCTCTTCTCTTTCCCTCGATCTCTCCGCCACTCTCGCTTCCGCTTCGTCGCCAGACCTCTGTTCGAGCTTGACCCGTCACCATGGGGAAGGAGAATACGACGGCGCTGGAACGATCAAAGAAGGCGACCGCAAAGGCGAAGGGCAAGCAGACCAGCCGGGGCGGATCCTCGTCGAGGTCCGGCCTGCCGGAGGGCTGGATCCAGGGCGACTGGATCCGCTCGGCAATCACGCAGGACGACCTCGACGACCTGGTGGAGGGGGGATTGATCCCTCACAAGTCGGCTCGGCTCCCCGGGGACGAAACCGAGCCGCAGCCTAGAGAGGGTGAGTGTGTCCTCCTCGCAACCCACATAGATCGCGGATTCTCATTGCCTCCCCACCCTTTCTTCCGGGGTGTTTTGAACTTCTTTGGGGCTCAGCTCCACCATTGCACTCCGAACACCATAGTCTATCTGGCCGATTTCGTGTCCATGTGCGAAAACTTCTTGGGCTATCGACCGCACTGAGGGCTTTTCAAACACATCTTCACTTGCCATTCCCAGTCGGTCAAAAAGGCCAAGTCGAGTGATGAGAGGACGCGGGTGATCCAGATGTGCGGTGGTCTGGGGATCCAAATGAGGAGCAAGAGTACTTTCCCAGCCATGATCCTTCCTGACTCGGTCCGGGGCTGGCAGTCGACTTGGTTTTACTGCAAGGATCAGCCAACCCCTGGCCAGTCGACTGGACTTCCTCCTTTTTCCTTGGCTCGAGTGGAGAAGCCTGCTCCCCTGAAGGTAGTTCTAGAAGAGAAGGCGCAGGTCAAGGAGCTGGTTGAACGGGTCGTCCAGCTTGTCCTCGACGGAGTGACCGGGATGGATCTGCTGGAGGTCTTTCTCGGTCGACGCATCCAACCTCTTCAGGCGCGCGATCATCCGATGTGGATGTACTCTGGGCTCGAGGATACCACTCGGATCCACCCGGAGGAGGTTAGCGAGGATATCTTGGAGAACTGGTTGAGGGGAATCACTGGCAACAAAGACAACCCTCGGGGATCCAGGAGGGTGATTCCATTCGACAACTCGCACCACCCGGAGCAGGCATATTTCTGTTTTATCAAGTATCTTTCCGATTCCCCATGTGATGTCCCGTTTGTGGTCGTCTGAATGTCCTTTGATTGTTATCCTTTCAGGCCCTCATTGAAATGTACTCGATGCCCAACGGAGTGTAGGACCCAGGCGCTAAAGAAGAAGGGAGCGGGGGCGAGAGCGGCGAGGAGCATTCGGAAGCTGAGGAGGACGAGGAGAGCGATGAATCGACTGATGAGGAACAAGTCGACTCGCCTCCTCGCAGGGAGAGGAGGTCCAAGCACACTCATGACCTGACAAGCGCTCCAGACTTGGTGGCTGCGCCAATCGGGCAGTCCTCGAAGCGCCCCAGGACGTCTTCCCCAACGCCGACTGAGAAGGCTCCAAAGCAATCTAAGGTCGCGGTGCCCCCAGCGCCGAAAGTGCCGAAAGCCATCTCCTCCAAACTGCCAAAAGCTTTCCCCAGGATCAAAGTGACCGTTCCTACTATCTCCGGGTAACCATCTGACTTGTACTTTATGTGGATTCGATTAACTGGGTGTAACCGATTGAATGCTGGCCTTTGCAGTGCTGCTACGTCAGGGACCTCTTCATACCAGTACCGGGACGAGGAAATGGAGGATGCGGTAACCTCCAACCGAGGTATAAACTCTTGCGATTTCGATTCTTGATCATTTTAGGGTCGAGTGGTTCACTTGGGGTCGAATGTTCTGTCTTGCAGCTCCACCCAACATCATTGATCTTCCGGATGACGACGAAGATGTGGCTCCTAAGCCTAGGAAGAGCAAGAAGGTAACAGCTGGCAGGGTGACTCAGAAAGAACCAACTGCAATGCCTCCCGTCCGTCGAGCTGTAGACGCGGGCAGGGCCACTGTGACGTTCACTGCACCCTTGCCGAGTGGGCATCCCACGCGGTCGACCGCGCCTGTGGTTCCTTCAACTATCCAACTCCACACCATGGAGCTTCAAGCAGTCGCACCTAGGTCATCTGCACACTTTTTCACCAGCTACCTCGCCCCAGACAACCAATCGGAAGCGGCTGCAGAAGCCATCCGACAGGCTTATATGATGATGGAGCGGGTGAAGATAGTGCACGAGAGCAATCAGGCTGCCTACGATTCTAGTGCTTCCCTTCGGTCCAATGTCCAGGTGAGTAGACTTTCCGATTGTTTTTGTTCTCGAAAAATCTTCTTCTGCACTATCTTCTGTTGTTCGGGTCAAATTAGAGCACCCACTGGGTGTCGCTGTCGTTTTTGGTAGTTTCGCTCTTCCACTCGGTCTGGCCGAGTGGGACCAGAACTGGTGGGGGCACGCTAAGTGCACCCACTGGGTGTAGTCCCCGAGACCGCGGTCGACTGCTGACAGTCGGCTGTGGTCTGAGTTCTTCTTTCTTGACGGCGCAATTGTTCTTTCTCTCTTTTTTTACTCCTTGCACTCGACTCCGGCAGGCCGGTCGAGTCGGATCAGAACTGGTGGGGGCACGCCAAGTGCACCCACTGGGTGTAGTCCCCGAGACCGCGGTCGACTGCTGGCAGTCGACTGGGGTCTAAACAGCTTATTGCCCACTTCTTTAGGTTTTATTCACTCGGAAATGAACTGCCTTCGAACCTATCGATTGATCTGTCTCTTGCCTCCTGCAGAAGTTTTGTACTCTTATCTCCAAGTTTGCCGAACTCGAAGAGAAGCAGAGGCAACTCAACTTAGACTTGGAATTGGCTCAGCAAAATCTGAAAAAAGCTCAAGACGAGGCCGCTGGTATGGAAGGTAACTGATTGCCGACTGAATTTCAATATATCTCTTTGATCTCTTCTTTGATTCCATTATTTCTTTTGCAGAGAAAATGAAATTGGCTCTGGACAAGAAGGACTCGGACCTCACCGCCGCGCAAAAAGCAGCCCAACACAAAATCGCTCTCGCAGACAAGAAGCTTGCTTCAGTCGGAACGCTTGAAGGAGAGGTGAATAGACTGAAATCTTGTCTTAATGAAGCTAACCGCGAAGTCACCAGCCTGAAGAAGGACAAGGTCGTCATGAACGAAAAGTTGGAGTCTACGATCCGCAAGAGGAATGACACATAAGCTTATCTGAGGACCCTCGCCAAGAAGCTTTATCTCGTGCTGGAAGGTATTTCTTTTAATCCGACTATGTTGATGCTTGCAATTGGGTCTTGCTCGGTTGATGGATTGGCTTTTGGCTGCAGAACTCTGCCAAGACTTCGACGAAGAAACTGGAAGGGTCGAGACGGGTCTGGGCCCTATCGCTTCTCCAGTCTGCGATGAAACTGCGATGAACATGCTCCGACTGGAGTCCCATATCACTAGCGCCACAAGCTACCTCGCACGCCTGAAGGAGGTTGTCTCTTGAATCGACTCGACGCTTTGGCCGGGGGCGATGCTTCAGAATGATCTGGAATCTCTGATGACCCGTCTGAACGAGATCCCTGACCGAGTGCAAGAATGGAGGAAATCCTCCGCCCGGTGTGGTGCTGATGTGGCGCTGTCCTTGGTGCGAGTCCATTACAAGGAGGCTCGTGAAGCTGCAATCAAAGTTGCTAACACCAAAAAGCATGACTTCCAGTCCTTCATGGAGACTTTCATTGCTGCCGCCACTCGGATCGCTGATGGGATCGATCTGGACTCATACGTGTAGCCTGCCAGCCCTCCTCTGGCCGAGTGAACAATCTTATGAAACTTGGATACGCTTTAAATTTGCCTCGGAATGCCAAGTGGTTTCTGTAACCGTTAAACTCCTTTGGGCTTGGAGCCCGACTACTTTTGATTCGCTGCTTGGAACCTTTTAGGATTTATTTGAATTTGGTTTATCTCTGAATGTGCTTGTGTTTGCCTCCGGATGGACTTTGCTCACTGCACCTCATCACCCTTGTGGATAGGGATGGAGTGGACGTTGTATTTGTGCCGCAGCTCCGAAGGAGAAGGTTGCAGTCGACCTGCACCTCGTCGTCCTTGCGGATGGGGATGGAGCGGACGTTGTATTTGTGCCGCAGCTCCGAAGGAGAAGGTTGCAGTCGACCTGCACCTCGTCGTCCTTGCGGATAGGGATGGAGCGGACGTTGTATTTGTGCCGCAGCTCCGAAGGAGAAGGTTGCAGTCGACCTGCACCTCGTCGTCCTTGCGGATAGGGATGGAGCGGACGTTGTATTTGTGCCGCAACTCCGAAGGAGAAGGTTGCAGTCGACCTGCACCTCGTCGTCCTTGCGGATACGGATGGAGCGGACGTTGTATTTGTGTCGCAGCTCCGAAGGAGAAGGTTGCAGTCAACCTGCACCTCGTCGTCCTTGCGGATAGGCATGGAGCGGACGTTGTATTTGCGCCGTGGCTCTGAAGGAGAAGGTTGCAGTCGACCTGCACCTCGTCGTCCTTGCGGATAGGGATGGAGTGGACGTTGTATTTGTGCCGCAGCTCCGAAGGAGAAGGTTGCAGTCGACCTGCACCTCGTAGTCCTTGCGGATAGGGATGGAGCGGACGTTGTATTTGTGCCGCGGCTCCGAAGGAGAAGGTTGCGGTCGACCTGCACCTCGTCGTCCTTGCGGATAGGGATGGAGCGGGCGTTGTATTTGCGTCGTGGCTCCGAAGGAGAAGGTTGTAGTCGACTTGCACCTCGTCGTCCTTGCAGATGGGGATGGGTCTCAAACTTAGGCGAGTGCTGGACTGTCGTTAAGCCTCTTAGTGAGAGAACTTAGGTGAGTGCTCGACTGCAGCTAAGCCCCCGAGTGGGAGGATTGCTCTCCAATCGGTAGGATTTTTCCAAACTTAGGCGAGTGCTGGACTGCCGTTAAGCCTCTTAGTGAGAGAACTTAGGCGAGTGCTCGACTGCAGCTAAGCCCCCGAGTGGGAGGATTGCTCTCCACTCGGTGGGATTTTTTCAAACTTAGGCGAGTGCTTGACTGTCGTTAAGTCTCTTAGTGAGAGAACTTAAGCGAGTGCTCGACTGCAGCTAAGCCCCCGAGTGGGAGGATTGCTTTCCACTCGGTGGGATTTTTTCAAACTTAGGCGAGTGCTCGACTACCGTTAAGTCTCTTAGTGAGAGAACTTAGGCGAGTGCTCGACTGCAGCTAAGCCCCCGAGTGGGAGGATTGCTCTCCACTCGATGGGATTTTTTCAAACTTAGGCGAGTGCTGGACTGCTGTTAAGTCTCTTAGTGAGAGAACTTAGGCGAGTGCTCGACTGCAGCTAAGCCCCCGAGTGGGAGGATTGCTCTCCACTCGGTGGGATTTTTTCAAACTTAGGCAAGTGCTCGACTACCATTAAGTCTCTTAGTAAGAGAACTTAGGCGAGTGCTCGACTGCAGCTAAGCCCCCGAGTGGGAGGGTTTCTCTCCACTCGGTAGGATTTTTCAAACTTAGGCGAGTGCTGGACTGCCGTTAAGTCTCTTAGTAAGAGAACTTAGGCGAGTGCTCGACTGCAGCTAAGCCCCCAAGTGGGAGGATTGCTCTCCACTCGGTGGGATTTTTTCAAACTTAGGCGAGTGCTCGACTGCCGTTAAGTCTCTTAGTAAGAGAACTTAGGCGAGTGCTCGACTGCAGCTAAGCCCCCGAGTGGGAGGGTTGCTCTCCACTCGGTAGGATTTTTTCAAACTTAGGCGAGTGCTGGACTGCCGTTAAGTTTCTTAGTAAGAGAACTTAGGTGAGTGCTCGACTGCAGCTAAGCCCCCGAGTGGGAAGGTTGCTCTCCACTCGGTAGGATTTTTTCGAACTTAGGTAGAACGGATTCGCGACTAAGCCCACCCACTGGGGGATTTCAAAAGTAAATAAGAACAACACAATCGAATGAGAGAACCGTAAGCTCTTGTCTTTGATAAACGAATTACAAAAGGTGTTGCTTATTACATTTTATTCGAGCGAGTGTTTAAGTATAAAAGGGGCGGAGGAGCTCCGCGTTCCAAGCTCGCGGCTCGTCTTTCTGATGCTTGATACTATAAAGATGATATGCTCCATTGTGGAGAACTTTGGAGACGATGAAGGGGCCTTTCCAAGTTGGAGCGAGCTTGTGTGGTTTCTACTGATCCACTCGAAGAACCAAGTCTCCTTCTTGAAAGGCCCGACCCCTCACAATCCTAGCATGGAATCGACGCAAGTCTTGCTGATAAATGGTCGAGTGGATCAAGGCCATCTCTCTTTCCTCCTCTAGGAGATCGACTGAATCTTGTCGGGCCTGCTCTGCTTCCGCTTCAGAGAAGAGTTCAACTCGGGGTGCATTGTGGAGCAAGTCACTTGGCAGAACAGCTTCAGCTCCATAAACTAAGAAGAAAGGAGTTCTTCCAGTCGACCGATTAGGAGTTGTCCTTAAGCCCCACAGAACTGATGAAAGTTCATCAACCCAAGCACCTGCCGCGTGTTTGAGATCACGCATCAGTCGTGGTTTCAGTCCTTTGAGAATCAGGCCATTGGCTCTTTCTGCTTGCCCGTTCGACTGCGGGTGAGCGACAGAAGCATAGTTGACTCGAGTGCCCTGAGAGGCGCAGATAGCTCTGAACTCATCAGAATTGAAGTTCGACCCATTGTCCATGATGATGCTGTGTGGGACTCCATATCTGAATGTCAATTCCCTGATAAAACTGACAGCGGTGCTAGCATCAAGGTTCTTGATAGGTTTGGCTTCGATCCATTTGATAAACTTGTCGACTGCAATGTGCACGTGAGTGAAGCCGCTTTTGCCGGTTCTTAGCGGTCCAACCATATCCAGTCCCCAAACAGCAAAGGGCCAGACAAGGGGGATGGTCTCCAGGGCTGACGCTGGATTGTGAGACATATCAGAGTAAAATTGACAGCCTTCACATCTGTCGACTATATCTTTCGCCATCTCATTTGCTCGTGGCCAATAGAATCCAGCTCGGTATGCTTTAGCCACGATGGCCCGAGAGGACGCATGGTGACCACAGGTCCCCGAGTGGATGTCATTGAGGATCATTCGACCTTCTTCTGGTGTTATGCACTTCTGACCGACTCCAGTCACACTTTCCCTGAACAGCTGCCCTCTTATCACAGTAAAAGCTTTGGATCGATGAACGATCTGTCGACCTTCTTCTTCATCCTCTGGGAGCTCTTTCCTGAGGATGTACGCAATGTAGGGCACCGTCCAGTCGGGAGTAACGACCAGAACCTCCATGATCAGGTCAACCACAGCTGGGACCTCGACTTCAGTCAGATCCGTGGCGCTCTTGGGTTGCAGGGGCTCTTCAGTGAAAGGGTCTTCCTGAACTGTCGGCGTGTGAATATGCTCCAAGAACACATTGCTGGGAATGGCTTCTCTCTTGGAACCTATCTTTGCCAATTCATCGGCTGCTTGATTTTTCAATCAGGGGACGTGGTGGAGTTCTAACCCCTCGAACTTCTTCTCAAGCTTTCTCACCGCGTTGCAGTAACCAGTCATGGCTGGACTTCTGACGTCCCACTCCTTCATCACTTGATTAACTACCAAATCTGAGTCGCCATAGACCATGAGGCGACGGACGTCGAGTGAGATGGCCATGCGCAAACCATACAGGAGTGATTCATATTCTACTTCATTGTTGGAGGAATTAAAGTGAATCTGGAGGACATATCTGAGCTTGTCTCCTCGAGGGGATACCAGGACCACTCTAGCACCAGAACCGTTCAACATCTTGGATCCGTCAAAGAACATGGTCCAGTGCTCAAAGTGAACTTGAGTCGGCAGTTGCTGTTCGATCCACTCGACGAGGAAATTTGCTATTGCTTGGGACTTGATAGCTTTCTTTGCCTCAAACTTGATATCCAAGGGAAGGAGTTCAATCACCCATTTTGCCACTCGACCAGTTGCATCTCTGTTGTGCAGAATCTCTGACAATGGAGCGTTGCAGACGACTGTAATAGAGTGATCTGAGAAGTAGTGTGCAACCTTCTTCGTGGTCATGTAAATTCCATAGACAAGCTTCTGATAGTGAGGATATCTCTGCTTTGACGGGGTCAAGACTTCATAAATATAATAAACTGGGTGTTGGACTTTGTACGCTTTTCCTTCTTCTTCCTGTTCGACCGTAAGTACTATACTGACGACTTGTCCATTGGCTGCTATATAAAGTAGTAGAGGCTCTTTGCTGACTGGAGCAGCAAGCAGCGGCTGGGTGGAAAGCAGGGCTTTTAGCTCTGCGAATGTTGTATCAGCTTCTGGAGTCCACTCAAACTTATCTGATTTCTTCATCAGTCGGTAAAGAGGCAGCGCCTTTTCACCAAGGCGAGAAATGAATCGACTTAGGGCGGCCAAGCAACCCGTGAGCTTCTGGACATCATGCACACGCACAGGGCGTTTCATTCGAAGTATAGTGCCTACTTTCTCTGGGTTAGCATTGATTCCTCGTTCGGAAACAAGAAAACCGAGTAACTTGCCGCCTAGAACTCCAAACATGCACTTTGATGGATTGAGCTTGATATCATACCTTCGGAGGTTGGCAAAGGTTTCAGCAAGGTCGGTCAGCAGGTCGGAACCTTTACGTGACTTGACCACAATGTCATCCATGTATGCTTCCACATTCCGACTGATCTGAGTGAGCAGGCACTTCTGAATCATCCGCATAGATGTGGCTCCGGCATTCTTCAAGCCGAATGGCATTGTGACATAACAAAAGCACCCAAACGGGGTGATAAAAGCTGTCTTTATTTCGTCGGGTCCGTACAGACGGATCTGGTGGTACCGGAGTAGGCATCCAAAAAGGACAAACGCTCGCACCCAGCAGTCGAATCGACTCTGATCGATGCGAGGGAGAGGGAAGTGATCTTTCGGGCAGGCCTGATTGATATGCTTGAAATCGATGCACATGCGGAGTGAGTCATCTTTCTTTGGGACCATGACAACATTGGCTAACCACTCGGAGTGGTAAATCTCTCGGATAAATTCAGCTGCCAAAAGCCGATCCACCTCTTCGCCGATTGCTTTTCTTTTCTAGATGGCGGACCGTCAAAGATGCTCTTTGACTGGTTTCACTTTCGGGTCGACTCGCAAACGATGCTCAGCCAGTCCCCTAGGAACACCTGGCATGTCAGAAGGCTTCCATGCAAAGATGTCCCAGTTCTCACGGAGGAACTGGATGAGCGCTTCTTCCTATTGGAGTCGAGTGTGGTCGAAATGTGGGTCGGAGCTGCATTGGGGTCCGTCGGGTGAATGTGAACAGACTTCGTCTCGCCAAATGACTGGAATGCTGAATCCATGGCTGGCTTCTTGGCTCGCATCAAGTCACCTGGGTCTGCATTTTTCTGGTATTCTTGCAATTCTACCACGGCCATCTGGGCATCGGCGATCTTTGAGCCCTTCTGGAAACACTCTTCCGCCTTTTTCCGATTACCAGAGATAGTGATCACTCCTCTGGGACCAGGCATCTTCAGTTTGAGGTACACGTAACAAGGTCGAGCCATGAATCATGCATAAACTGGCCTGCCCAGAATTGCATGATACGCACTCTGAAAATCCACGACTTCAAACGTCAACTTTTCTTCGCGGTAATTTTTGGCATCACCGAAAACCACGTCAAGTGCAATCTGACCGAGGGACGCAGCCTTCTTGCCTGGGATGACCCCATGGAAACTCATATGGCTTTCACTGAGTCTGGACATCGGAATGCCCATTCCTTTCAACGTTTCTGCATACAGAATGTTCAGGCCACTGCCACCGTCCATCAGGACCTTTGTTAGTCGAGTGCCTTCGACCACCAGGTCGACCACCAGTGCTTACCTCCCAGGGGTGGCAATGTGCGCTGGACGATTAGACTGGTCGAACGTAATGGCAGTCTGCGACCATTTCAAGTAACCGGGTGTTGCCGGAGCGACCATGTTCACTTCTCTGTTGATGACTTTCAATCGACTCTTGTTTTCAACATTAGCAAAAATCATCAGAGTGGAATTCACGTGAGGATAACCATCATCATCTTCTCCTTCACTCTCAGCCTTGTCTGCCTCCTTCTCCTTTTCCTTGGGCTGTTTCTCTCGGAACTGCTAGATCAGGAGCCGACACTGTCGAGTGGTATGCTTTGGGTAAATGAAATTACCTTCTTCGTATTTTTTGGTGTGGATATGGCACGGCAGATCCAACACGTCATTTCCATCTTAATCTTTTACTTTCTTGGGGTTCCACGGCCCTTTGGGCTTCCCCTTGAACTTTCCTTGAACCACAGCCAAGGTCTCACCCGGAGCAGCTGGTTCGGCCTTGCGTTTTTGTTTCCGACTGGAGTTTCCTCCTCCGGCTTCGTGGGCGACTGCTTTGTGCTTGCCGCTCCGCAGTCGCTCTTCCTCTTCACCATTGACATACTTGGTGGCAATTTCCATCATCCGAGTCAGAGTCATGTTTCCTGTCCGACCGAATTTCAGATTCAACTCCCGGTACCTGACGCCTTCCTTGAAAGCACAAATTGCCTGATGATCAGACACATCTTCCACCGTGTGGTGTAGGGTGATCCACTTCTGGATATAATCTCTCAAAGTTTCATTTGGTTTATGGACGCAACACTGTAATTTTGTCAAACCTGCTGGCCGTTTGCAAGTACCCTCAAACGTTCTGACAAACACTCGGGCGAGATCTTCCCAAGTATAGATGCTGCCAGGTGCCAACTGATTCAGCCACGCTCTAGCCGAGCCCTCCAACATTAGAGGAAGGTGTTTCATGGCCACCTTATCATTGCCGCCACCAATCTAGACAGCCACTCGGTAGTCTTTGAGCCAGGTGTCAGGCTTGGACTCTCCAGTGAACTTACCGACTCCAGTCGCCAACCTGAAGTTGGGGGAATCACTGCAGCTCTGATAGCTCTGCTGAAGCACTCTAGGCCAGAGACATGCACCCTATTGCTGGTTTGTGGGACTCTGTCATGGCCATCTCGGTGAGCTCTGTTTCTGTCGACCAAGCCCTACACGAGAATAGATCTCGCATCAAAGCCTGGCTCCCTGGGGCGACTGGAATACCTCTTCTGACACTGTTAGGGCGTCTGTCTTCATGTGGCCGTGTCACGTATGACCCACTCCTTGGAGGAGGCGTGGGCACTCGACGGCGACCATCGCGATTGGCTCGACGATCATACTGCTCCTGGTTTCTGTACTGATCATGCCACTCTCCATGTCCCTCACGCCTCGGGGGCGATCTCGGGCTATGGGCCGACTGGACCGTATCTGCGACCACAGATCTGCTATGGATACTATCCCGCGACTGAGACACGGCTGTATTCTGCTCTCCTGCTGCATGGAGCAAGGCCCTGATCTCCGCCAGACCTCGGCCAGCTTCTGACTGGGAAGGTTGAATCGACTATGCTATTCGGGCAGCAGCTGCTAGGTTTTGGATTGGTGTTCGGTATACATGAGCCGGAGGTGGAAAAAGCTGGCGTCGGCTGGACTCAGGAGCACGTTGACGAGCGTGATCGTCGAGTGCACGCTGGAGGTTCTCCAGCCGAGTGCACTCAGCCAGATTGGCCAGGCGAGCCTGCTCCAAGGCCTGGGCCTTGGGTGTATCTCCAACTATAGGAGTATGCAGGGCATCCATGTTTCGGCGACGAAGTTCTTCTCTCTGCTGCGAGGGGAGAGGCTCGGGGCGGTACTCCTCGTGAACGCGCGACGGACCGCCGTTCCCGTCACCTCCGTCTTCACGATCAAAGATAGGAGGGCCGCATGGTCCATTGACCACCAGAACATCCGCTGTCGAGTCGTTGCTGCCACACTCGGATGCAGTCTCTACGTAGCCAGTCGACAGATCGAACAAGCCGTAGAGAGACTCGTCGGGCTCGATCGTCGCGACTTGAGGGGCGGCGGACTGGCGGGCCACCGCATGCTTCACCCACCGTTGAAGTCTCGGCCAGCCGGTGCGCTTGCTCCGGTGGGTCGCAGGGAGGGAGAAAGCCGTTGGAGTCAACTGGTACTGGGTCGACGGTTGCCGCAGGAGGACGCCGTGGACGCACGCGTGAAAGTGCGTTGCCCGACGGGCGGGGAGCGCGTCGATGTCGAGTGGTGCCTCCTGAAGCCAAGCGGAGTCGTTGGCGACAAACACGAGCACGCCGAGACGGATCTCGCGGCCCTCAGCCAAACCTCCGCCTGGAATCATGATGATGGGGATCGGAAAAATTGCAACTTCTCCAATAAGTTGGTAAGACACCTGCCCCACGGTGGGCGCCAACTGTCGTGGATCTAAGACTGACAGTAGAATGGGGGGTAAGTATGAGGAGGCAAGATCCTAGCTATGAAGGAGTTGTACACGCGAGTTTTACGAGTTCAGGCCCTTCTCGGAGGAAGTAACAGCCCTACGTCTCGGTGCCCTGAGGCGGTCGACTGGATTATATCTGTGTGTGAGTTTACAAAAAGATGCGAACCCTTGTCTCAGAGGAGGGGGGTGGCTTATATAGAGTGCGCCAGGACCCCAGCTCCCCTCCGTTACACATGATTCAATGTTCATAAAGGAAAGGCGTTACTGGTAACGTCTACAGTAAAGCGTCATAAATGCTCATAATGCTATGGTTTAAGTCCTAACCGTTGCAGAGTGGAGGGTTCCTCATCTTCTGGTGGTCGAGTGTCTTCAAGGTGGTCGAGTGAGTGCATCTCCATGGTCGAGTGGTTGATGGTTTCTCTTCGACTATTTCTGATTCTTTGTAGAGATGTCCTTGGGGAGCGTAAGTTGGACAGGTCCATGACCCTACCCTAGGTACATAGCTTCATCAGCACCATCTCATCTCCAAACCCTAGTTCATCTCTTTTATCCAATTCTTGTCTCAAAGTCCGGGATTGGTGCTAGTAGGTTGCTAGTTGTGTTGATTACTCCTTGTAGTTGATGCTAATTGGTTTATTTGGTGGAATATCATATGTTCAGATCCTATATGCATATTATTACCCCTCTGATTATGAACATGAATATGCTTTGTGAGTAATTATGTTTGTTCCTGAGGACAAGGGAGAAGTCTTACTATTAGTAGTCATGTGAATTTGGTATTCGTTTGATATATTGATAAGATGTATGTTGTCTAGCCTCTAGTGGTGTTATGTGAACGTCAACTACATAACACTTCACCATTATTTGGGCCTAGAGGAAGGCATTGGGAAGTAATAAGTAGATGATGGTTTGCTAGAGTGACAGAAGCTTAAACCCTTGTTTATGCGTTGCTTCGTAAGGGGCTGATTTGGATCCACATGTTTCATGCTATGGTTAGGTTTACCTTAATACTTTTGTTGTAGTTGCGGATGCATGCAATAGAGGTTAATCATAAGTGGGATGCTTGTTCAAGTAAGAACAGCACCCAAGCACCGGTCCACCCACATATCAAAGTATCCAAGTATCGAACGCAAATCATAGGAACGTGATGAAAACTAGCTTGACGATATTCCCATGTGTCCTTGGGAGCGCTTTTCCTATTATAAGAGTTTGTTCCGGCTTGTCCTTTGCTACAAAAGGATTGGGCCATCTTGCTGCACTTTATTTACTTTTGTTACTTGTTGCTCGTTACAATTTATCCTATCACAAAACTATCTGTTATCACTTATTTCAGTCTTTGCAGAGAATACCTTGCTGAAAACTGCTTATCATTTCCTTCTGCTCCTCGCTGGGTTCGACACTCTTACTTATCGAAAGGACTACGATAGATCCCCTATACTTGTGGGTCATCAATCACCACCAGAGCCTTTGGTAGGAGAAGACAGCTTTTGTCAGGATAAGTTGTACTAGCTGTCCCCTTTCAAATTGGCCGCTGTTGGCCGCCTTCCCGCTCAATATTTAGGGAGAGGAACGGGGCCCCTATAAATAGGACTAGCCACCACCGTAGATAGGGGGATCGATCGATCGGTCTGGCCAAGAGAGACCAGAACAACCACAAGTTCACCAAGCAGAAGAACACCTCTCCTCAGGAGGCTGTTCTTCCCCTTGTACTATTCACCCTCAGCCCAAGAGGCAATCCACCACACCTCACTGGAGTAGGGTATTACACCACAACGGTGGCCCGAACCAGTATAAATCTTGTGTCCTTTGTGTTGCGAGTTCGTTGAGTTAGTTCGTAAGATCTTAGCGGAGTTAGGACGTGGATCGGTAGGGGGGACATCTTCGCGCACACCCCAGTGTTCGAACCTTGAGGGTTTTTCCGGAACCCGTGATCCCACATTTGGCGCGCCAGGTAGGGGTGCGCCGAAGCTTCCCTTTTGTCGCTCTGTGTCCCGTCGTCTCATCATCTCCTTGTCGGACGCTCGCGGCGCTCGCGCTGAGCGCCGAGCTGCCCTCGCCGCCCGTGTTGCTCAGACGGCTTCCGTCGGCAGGCCGCCCCATCGTTCTCCATCGCCAGCCGCCAGGGCCGCCACCGGCCCGATGGGGAACAAGCAGCAAGCATCCTTGCTGCACCGCTCGGTGCGACGGGACGGCCGCACCGCCACTCCATCACTGACCCCGGCTGGTTCGTCGTCCCACGCTCGTCGCGCTCCGGTGGACGTGCATGCTGGTCTGTGCATGGCGCGCGAGCTCCTGCGCTATCGCCCAATCGACGACCTCTACGAGGACTGGCTCGACCGCATCGCCGAGCTTGTCAGTGTCGTAGGGGGCTCCCCTGCGCCGTCCCTCTCGCCACCTCGCCCTCTGCCAACTGTGGGCGGCGTGGCCCACGAAGCGCCTGCACCACCTCTACGCCAAGACGGAGTCTTGGCGCCCAGGCGTGCGCCCCCACGGCGCGACCTGCCACGTCCAGCGCCCGCGCAAGAAGAAAGAAGATGCCAAGAAGTCCCTCGGCCGCGAGAAAACGCCCCCACGCTCCATGCGCCACCACAGCAAAATCGCGTGCCGCCTGCGGCGGCGGTGCGCGGACCCCATCAAGGACAAGTTCTCCACCAGCGCAGAGTTCCGGTAACCATTCCAGGCTGCCACGCCTTCACCCCTGAGCTACGTAGCGTCGCTTGGCCGGGCAATTTCAAGCCAGATCTGCCACCTCGCTACGACGGCACCCCCGACCCCGCGGAGTTCTTGCAGCTCTATGAGATGACCATCGAGGTAGCCAACGGCGAAAAGAAAGTCATGTCGAACTAGTTTCCCATGGCTCTCAAGGATGGTGCCCGCTCCTCGCTCCTGAATCTGCCTCCAGGCTCGATCTCCTCCTGAGATGAGACGCACGACCATTTCGTCGCCAACTTCCAGGGCACTCGCGACCGCCCACCGGCTGCGGGTGACCTGCCCAGCGTCAAGCAACAACCAGGAGAGACCCTCCAGAAGTAATCCAGCGCGTCAACAACGTCCGCCTCAAGATCCCCAAGGTGAAGGACGAGGCCATCTTCTCTGCGTTCTCTGATGGCATCCGCGATGTCAAGATGAAGGAGGAGCTCGCCATCCATGAGGAGATGTGCACATCTCTGGAGCTGTTCAACCTGGCGACCAAGTGCGCAAGAGCTGAGGAGGGGCGCCTCTCCCTCCTCAAGCTCCCGGCTACGGACCCAGAGGAGAAGAAAGCCAAGGCCAAATACGTGAAGCGCAAGGGAGCAGCCGTGCTCGTAGTGGAGCCGGAGACAAAGCGCGGCAGGGATCAGCCCGAGTCATCCAAGAGCAGCCGACCGTTCTGCGCCTTCCATAACCTGCATAGCCACAACATCGGCGACTGTCAAGAGCTCAGAGCCATTCGAGAAGGACGCTTCAGTCGACGCCCCAAGCACAACGACCGGGGCTACGCCCGAGGAGGAGGACGTGGTGGCGGATGCTGGGATGAGCGTGGTCTGCGCCAGGAGTGGCGCGACCGGCCTCGTGAGGACAACTGGCAGGATCAGCCTCGCGAGGGCGTTTGGAGGGATCAGCCTCGTGAGGATCGTCCTTAGGGCAACGCCGGTCTCCCTCCGCTACCGCCACCACCAAGAAGGAATGATGACCACCACCAAGACAAGGGGGCTGGGGGCTTCCAGTAGCCACGTGCCATCGCTTGCATCTTGGGCGGAGCTCAAGCCCCAGCCTCACAACGTATCTTCAAGCAGTTTGCTCGCGAGGTGAACGCAGTCCTCCCCAAGCTCGAGGCCACGCGCCCGCTCAGGTGGTCCCAGTGCGCCATCACGTTCAGCTCAGCAGACCAGCTCAAGTGCGTGCCCACTGCTGGCGTCCTCCCAATGCTTTGTTCACCCGTCATCAGCAACGTGCAAGTCACCAAGACCCGCATCGATGGTGGCGCAGGGCTCAACGTCCTGTCCGTCGAGAGCGATACGTGGCGACTGCCACCTACCTAGTGCAGCTCCCCACCCAGGCGAGGGTGGTGAGCTGCGCGTCTGCATCGACATACCAGGGCTCAACCGAGCCGCATCTCAGGAGCGCTTCTGGCCTTCGCGTGTTGGGCGCTGCGAAGGTGCACCTCACAGCTACGTTTGCATGTCGTTCAGCCTGCCGAGCGTGGCTGCTGCCTTCCAGCGGAACCCGTGGAGCGTCATGGCGTGTCAGGACGCCAGGCACCACACAGTCCTGGCGAAGATGGAGACGGTCCTCAAGGAACCGTCGGGACCCCCAGAGCCTCCCGAGGTTCAGGGCCCCGGTGGCTCATGAGGGGCAACCCCTTCGCCGCGTACCTTACCTCAACACCCCTTCATCAACGGAACCAGGTGACATTTTCCAAGTTCATTTAGCTGGGAGCGCCCAGGGGGCTGCATTATTCCCAGGCCGCGTGGTTCCGTCCCTGTGGCATGTATCTTTCCTTGTTTATGTCTTTAGCTTACCTTGCTGGGGGCGCCCCTCAGGCTGTATCATCCCCAAGCCGCTCGGGCCGGACCAAGTGGCGCATATCGTTTATGCATTTACCTAAGCTAGGTTGGCTTTCATGCTTAATCTATCTATGACTATCACCTGCTTGATTGTCGCCCATCGCGGGAGCCACGCGCCGGTCGTCTTTCTTCAGGACCCTTCGCGTGAGAGGATTAGGCATGGCGTCTGTGCTCGGGCCCGTCCCTGCAGCGTCGATAAATCCAACGGCCGAGCTCTGTCTGGCGGGCTGGCCCCGTTCACGTCACCTCCTGGGGCCGTTGGTGCTTGGCCTTCTCACACGATAACCTCAGGAGATTCGTTCGGCGTAGGTTGTCTAACCACCTCGCATGACCAAGACAACGAACAAGAATCAGGACCAAGTGCAACCTGCCTTGAGGTAGGGCCTCGTGAGTCTCTCGCTGTCTCACGAGTGCCCATACACACCTCGTCTAGCCCTGCCGTGAAAGCCACGTGTCAGGGCGGGGCTGTACATGCCCCGGGGCTCTCCGCAGTAGGGAGTCCCCTCCCACGTACCAGTGGAAGCACCATGCTCCACGCTGGCAGTCGACACTGCCGAGGAGTGGCTATGCCCGTGCAAGTGCGGAAGTGCCATGGTCTGTCCTGGTGATAAACAACTGAGGGTGGCCTCACGGCCGTATCAACCTCAGGGAGCCTCCGGGCTCAGTGTCTAGCCTCAGCGCAAGGCCTCCCCTCAGGAGAGCCGCGCGAGGGGGCTGGGCACGGGGGCTGCGCTCGGGTCATGCCCAAGCGTACGCCACCCCGCCAGGTCCCTCAGACCTGGTCGTCGCACGCCCTCCCAAGCGGGCCTAAGGTATGAAGGATGTTTGAACGTTAAGGGGGACTCCGTAGAATCGCGACTCAGGAGCCTAACTGACCACGTAGCCCCTCACTCCTTGGTCCGTCCTGGTCTCCGGTCGGCCCAACGGCGTTTGAGGTATGCGTGGGGTCGGGCCCTGCCGAGGTAGAACACGAGACCAACCATTGCATCTCCTTTCCACAAGCTATTTGCCCGTCAAGGGGGACTCCTGAGCATGGCAACTCGGGAGCCTAACTGGTCACGTAGCCCCTCACTCCTTGGGTCCGACCTGGTCTCCGGTCGGTCCAACGATGGTTGAGGTATGCGCGGGGCCGGGCTCTACCGATGTAGAACATAAAGCAAATGGGAAGAAAATCGCAAAATCTCAAAGCAAATATTACAAGACATATTGTTCCCCGAATACCAAACACAAGTTTAAACGCCTCCCTGAGGCGTGCTACATGCTGCAGGAGTTTCAAACAGGAAAGAAGCCTCAAGCCAGTCATCCCTCGATACTGCCGGCACCTACAAGAGGTGCCCCCTCCTGGGTGGCATCGTCTTCACCGGCGCCACCAGTCGAAGGCGCGGGGGCGAAGGTGTTGAACTTCTCCAGCAGGGCTTCCACCTGACCCTTCATGGCTGCGGCGGCAGCCGCGCAACGCTCCTCGTCCACAAGCTCCAGCAGCTCGTCAAGGCAGGCGGCAGGATCGTGAAGATGGAGGTGGCTAAAGACGCACGTCAGCGCGGCTGAAGAAAGGACGCGGGCCTCTGCCTCTGCCATGGGGCCAATGCCACGCACGACTTACTCAAGCGCATCGACCAACTAGGCAAGCAACTGGGCGGGGCTGTCCTCATTGGTGGCCAACGACTTCTCCAAGCCCTTCTCATAGAGCGACTTCAGGGCCTCGCGAGACCTCTTCTCCAGAAGCGCGAAGGCCGCGTGGTCCTCGGCCAGAACCTTCGCCTTGGCGTCAAGATCAACCCCCTTCGCCTCCACCTTCTGCTCCAGCTCCTCCAGCCGGCTGCGTTCAGTGGCCTGCGCCTTCGCCAACTCCCCCAGCTCGGCGCCGCGGTCCTTGATGGCGTCCTCCCGGGCCTTCATCTCCTCCTCCTTCGCCTGACGGCCGCGAGCTTCCTCTGCGTGCTCATCATGCAGACTCTTCAACTCGTCTTCCAGCGCCCGGCAGCGGTCGTGGGCGGCTTCGGCGTCCTTCATCGCCGCCTCGTGAAGGGCCACAGCTTGCGCAATGGCCCGCTTCCCCTTCTCGGAGGTCGTCACGGCCTGGTTTAGCGCCACTCAGACTGCTGCGTTAGACTAAACCCAGCCGGAGGCCAACTCCAGGCGCCTGGCTACCAGGCACGGATCCGCGCTCAGGAGATCTTCCCGCAACTGAGTCATCTCTGAAAGGGCACGCTCCAAGATAGCAGAGGAGGCAGAAGAACCTGGGAGTAATGGCGCTGAAGGAGGAAGAGGCGTCGTCACCATGGCCTGAGAGGTAGGAGGCTCTTGAGCCTCTTGGACCTTAGCACCCGAGCCAGACACCGGCACCTCCTGAGCCAGTGGCGCTTCGGGGGCTGACTCCTCCCGAGGATGCTCCACCTGGCCTCGCGAGGATGGTCGCGCTGGAGAAGCACGAGCACCGTCCCCACCTTTGCTCATGGAGAGGGGCGCGGTCGCAGGAGGCAACCCGGACTCAAGCAGCACCATCTCACTCTCCCTCCTCCTCTTCACCACCACTACAAAAAAAAGACACATCCGTGACATTTTGGGCTGAACGAAATTTTTTCTGTCATACATATGACACTTCTATGACGATAATTGTGACAAAACCCGGTATCATCATAGATGTGGTGGGCTCCTACTTCTATGACAAAAAATCATGACAGAAAATGGGCTTTTCGTCCTGGGAGGGTCGGAGACGTAGCTGCATGACATTCTTTGGGCCGTCCATGACGTAAAAAACCATGGTAGAAGCGAGGGGGAGGAAAATTTCAGGGAGTTCCCGATTACGGTGGGAGGTCGGGGCCGAGCGATGTGCATTTCTCTCGTACACATACGCGCGTGTGTGCGAGGCGTTGGCTCTAACTGAACCTGAGCGAGGCGTTGGGCTCTAACTGAACCCGAGCGGTTGCACTGCAGGCTACGCGTTACTGAACCCGAGCGATCGATCGATGGCTGTTAACCTTACCCGATCGAGCGATTCCTTCACTGCTGCTGCTAACTGAAGCCGATCGATGCTGCCTCTGGGATGAACAGTGAGCGTTGCGGGGGGGGGGGGGTGGGGGGGGGGGGGGGGGGGGGGGGGGGGGGGGGGGGGGGGGGGGGGGGTTGGATGAATAGTGAGCGGTGGCGTTGCCTCTGGATGAACATGACCCCATGGTGTGGTGGAGGGCTGGATGAACAGTAGACGGTGGAGGGGTGCCCGTGGAAGGGTGGTTGAACAGGACCCCGTGGTGTGGAGGGCTGGATGAACAGTAGACAGTGGAGGGGTGCCCGTGGAGGGGTGGTTGAATAGTAGCCGGTGGAGTAGCGCGCGGTGGAGGCTGGATGAACAGGAGCCCGTGGAGGCTGGAGGAGGTCGATGGTAGCCCATGGAGGCTGGAGGAGGTCGATGGTAGCCCGTGGAGGCTGGAGGAGGTCGACGGTGGAGATGAACAGTATCCCGTGGAGTCTCGTTTTGCGGTACACCACTCCCCTCCCGATGAACAGAACCCCCGTTTCGACCGTAGGAGGTCCGTTTCGTCCGTTTTGCGGTACGCCACACCCCTCTTGATGAACAGGACCCCCGTTTCGACCGTAGGAGGTCTTTTTCCTCCGTTTTGCGGTACGCCACACCCCTCCTGATCAACAGGACCCCCGTTTTGACCGTAGGAGGTCCGTTTCCTCCGTTTTGCGGTACGCCAGACTCCTCCCGATCAACAGGACCCCGTTCCGAACGTAGGAGGTCCGTTTCCTCCATTGTGCGGTACGCCAAGCCTCGTTTCCATCGCCTGTTCTGTCCAATCCCTCGCAATGAACACGACCACACATTCCGTTCCGACCCAGCCGGTTGGCTCCCACGCATTCCGTTGCCTCCCGATGAACACGATGCATTCCATTGCCTCCCCATGAACACGACGCATTTCGTTGCCTCCCCATGAACAGGACGATGCCGCTGTTTGTCCGTTCCGACCCAGGCATGTACACGAACCCTGGCCGTACGTATGCGCGAGTAGGCGTTCGAGACCCTGCCCGTATGTACACATACGTGGCCGTATTTTCTTTCTTGCACCTTGGCCGCTGTACGTACGTGTACATGCTACGTGCGCGCCTCTACTATGACACGTACACGCCTCTACTACGACACGTGCGCACCTCTACATCCACTAGTATATATGTACGTACACGTTCGCGACCAGAATGACAATGCTACGTACGCTTCGACCAGGTGGGTCCTGACTGTCAGGCACTTCCTTGCGTGCGAAGATGTAGCTGGTGGGTCCCAGCAGTCAGGGGGCGAATTGTTTTTTTGCCCGGACACACTTCCTTGCATGCGAAGATGTAGCTGGTGGGTCCTAGCAGTCAGGGGGCAAATGGTTTTTTTGTTTGGACGCAATTCCTTGCGTGCGAAGATGTAGCTGGTGGGTCCCACCAGTCAGGGGGAAACGTTTTTTCACAAAATACGGTGGCCTATCCGATGTGTCCCCGCTGTCAGGTGGAGGAATCATTATTTTTCGTGTAATAAGGAGGCACTTGCTGTGGCCGTGGACCCAGCTGTCAGCCTCTCCACGTACAGTCCACGTCCGATGGAAGTCGTTCCTTGACCACGTTGACCACGCCGCGCCGAGAGCAGATGGGTCCGACATGTCAGCGGGGGGCACGTTATTTGCGTGAAATACAGAGGCCCTTCCGGTGGGTCCCAGATGTCAGGTGGATGAATCATTATTTTGCGCATAATAAGGAGGCATTTCCTTGTGTGCGGCTGTGGACCCAACTGTCAGCCTCTCCACGCACAGTCTACTTCCGATGGTGTCGTTCGTTGACCACGTTGACCACGCTGCGCCGAGCGCATCCAAGGTGGTGGACGAAGGCGAGGCCCCGGACAGCAACGAGCCGGAGATGCGAAGACGCGGGAGTAGAGTCGCAGACGGAGAGATGTACGAGGGTTAACTGGTTCTAGTGCGGTGTGGTTCGGCAGTCGGTGGAGAAGAACAGGAGGTGTGGAGGGGTGGATGGATGGCCTAGCCAACGGTGGAGTAGCGCTTCATAGCGAAGCGTGCTAAGCAGAGCTGCTAGCAGCAGGAGGCGGGAGGTGGTCCCGGCGGCGCTGGAGGAAGAAGACGAGAGATTGAAGATGGAAGCCGGTCGTTGGATGTAAATCCAACGGCTAACATGTCAAAATCATTTGTTGACTAAATTGACAACGACTTGCGTTGGCTTCGACCTATTGGCCCACATTCCTGCCTGCAAAAATGTGGCACGTATTCAACCCATTTTTCAGAATTTACATTCTTTTTTTTGACGGTAGAATTTACATTCAATTTGATCTTTTTTTGAATTACAACCATTAGCTGGGCTGGGTGAACAAATAATGTAGCGTCCATGCGACCCATTTATTTTATTTCCTAAAAAATTACAGGCCATTTGCACTTTCTCGAAATACACGATTTTGCTGGGCTGATTCTAATTATAATGTTGGGTTGGGCCAGCAATGTTACCAAAAAATAAAAAGGGGCTGAGCATTTTTTTATAAATATATTTAAATAATAAGTGATATTATTACATTCATCCTTAAATCTTACCAAGCTTTTGTACACAATCACTAGGATTTTCGTGCCAAAACAATCCAGGATTTTATTTGTTAAGAAATTATTTTTATAAGTTAATAAGATGTGGGATATTGTTTTCTTACATATGTAAGTATCTGTTAAATATATGATGACAATAAAAATAATATATAATAACATATAAAATAATTTAAATATATATAATATAGTTAGAAGGGAAACATAAGTTGGACATGGCGTTCCTATTCTTATATAGAAAAATAGAACAGACCTCTGTGTTTTCTTCAAAAAATACATAAATTGGGCTTCCAAAAATAAAACCTTGGATGGGAGGTCCATAGGCCGGTCGATACATGACGTCCCTAAGAAAATACAAACAGGCCTATGGACCTCCCATCCGAGGTCGTGGGCTGCGCATGTTAAAAATGAAAGCCTAGACGGGGCAGCCCAAAACCACGTCCAACACTTGCGAAAACTTCGTCCCTCGTTTTCTCTGTGTTTCGCACACTCGACATTGTGTGGGTATTTTGACTGTGCATCATATGAAGATGTGGTATGCATGAAGGTTGATCAGCATCATGTTAACTGGCTGGTAGTTCCATTTTCGACCATGAATAAAACTTCCAACATGATGTTAACCCTGTTTGAAAAGGCCGTGTTAATATAAATGCTCTGCCTCTGAAAGTTGCAGTTGCTTATCTGAAACTGAACTTGCAGTTTCTTATCTGAAACTGAAACTTGCAGTTTCTTCTCTGAGAATCACATTGTCTGCACTTTTATACTCCTATGAAACTACTTTTTTAAGTGCTAAAAATAGATCTCTAGAGTTCGTAAAATACTTCATATGCTCAATACTGCAAATCTGAAGTTCAAAAGACATTCATATCTGAAAGTACTCTCAAAATACACAACACAAAACACAATTCACAACCTGCAAATACTGACAACCCTAAGCTCCTCCTAACAATTCACAACCTGACCGACTATTGGGCTGGGGGGGGGCAGCCCCCTCCTATTCCTCGGTGGCAGACAGCCGCCCCGTGAGACAATGTGAACGGCGAGGGAGACGATGGCGGGGAAGCATCGTTGGGCCAACTACTTTTATCCTCTTGCAATTGCGTTCGGTCGACGAAGACTCCACTGGCTCGCTCTGGCAGGACACCCTCACAAACGGCACCCTGTAGATGCTCGATCCTTCAATCTCTGGTGGATGCTCCATCTAGGATCGATACTCCAACCACCGTTCGCTCACGATCGGATTCGGTGAATTTGTTTGCTCCATGGCCCAAAGGAGAAACTCTATGTACTCCCGCGCGACTCCCTCCGGGAGTATCGCCGCCTTTTCGCTCTGTTGCAGATATTTGGCCATGGATGTCGCCGTCGCCGCTAGTTGGTCCTTGTTGTCAAACCAAGACTGTATCTCCGACATCCTAGCTAGCTTCACAGGGTCGCCGTTTGCGATCCTCATGTATCGGCTGTACTCCTCCATCGATCTAGTTCTCCATAGCACCTTCACTCGCCGACGGTGGTTTTTGAATGAAAGAGGAGAGGAGCGGCGCTGGTTTTGGACTGGAACAGGAGAGGAGGGGCGGTGGTTTTGAAATGGAAGAGGAGAGGAGCGGCGCTGCATTTAGATTGGAACAGGAGAGGAGTGGCGGTGGTTTAAGAGGAGAAGAGCGGAAGAGCGGCGCTGGTCTTGGAAGTATTTTTTTGTTGTTTTGCATATTTTGGGTCAAAGTTTGACCATGTACTATATTTGACAAGCAAAATGTGAATGCATGTCACCAAAAATTGTATCGTTTGGTTCGTATCTGAATGTACTTTCAAATTATATTATTTTTGCAACGTATAACATATATTTTATGTGCGAAAATCATGGTCAATTATGACCCAGAATAAAAGGGAGACTAGTTAACGTGGGGTCGCTTTCTTAATTGAAGGGTAAATTAATTTTGATTTTGATCCAGTCACAGCGCGCTGGCCCTCTCGTCCAATCCTAAATCACTGCTGCACGCTCCTCTCCCTCTTCTCCATTGCAAAACCACATCCTCTCCTCTCCATCATCTCCATTCCAAAACCACCGTCTCGCCTGTCCCTCTTCTGATCTTCTCCATTGCAAAACCACCTCCTCATGCATGTGGCCCGGAGGCGCAGTTGTCGTCATTTTGATCTGAAGCGCCGGATTATAACATATAACACGAAAAAATGCCACATGACAAGAAATCATAACCTCACTGCCCAAAGGAGACAACATGAATCCCGACGGACAAACTAGACGAGGAACAAAGCTCAAATTAAAGATAAACTCGTAGAAAAGGGGTTCGTCAATAGATGTCCTAATTAACAGCTGGCTTGACCTAGATGGCAGCCGAGTAGTCACTGTTCGTGCATGTGCCCCCAATGACTAGCCCAACTCAGTTGTTGCGATATGACAAGAAACCTTTTTTTAGATTTCTCACCACAACTACAGCCATGTACAACATAGCCTGCACGATATGTAGACGATAGCCAATCCAGGTGTGTCTGCTGGAGTCTGGTCACATGCATGGACGAACTGATCTTCCGTGTCTTGCAGGGATCGTCCAGGCACCAACGTAGTACAACACTTCTCTAGTACTATCGCTTGTCTCCCTCTTCTATTAAGTCACCCGACTTGCGGGGCCGGGGAGTGTGCCTATGGTCGGTTCTCAATTGTTGTCCCACATGTGTGTGCAAACGCAATATGGCACACGTTCCATTCGAAGAGCAGCGTGCCAGACCGACCGACTGTCTGGGGTGCGACGCGAACACGACGGGATTGCTGTATACTCCATACATGTGTACCGCCGTTTTCTAGACGCTTTGCTCCATGGCGCGGGCGCAATCCATGGATACAAAATTAGTATACTGTATACTATTTAAAAGTCGAGGGTGGGGCTTTTCCTGCACGGTAGGCGACGGGGCAGTTCTGCCTAGTTGATTCGATAGAGACGCGAGAAGACGAGGGAGTAGGCTGCTGCAAACGTAGGGCTGTGTGATTTGACAGCGAGTTACTGCTGGATAGGTGGGGCCCCATGATTTGACTTGCCATTATCATTTTAACAGCGGCACTACGACCGGCGTGAGTCTCCCGATTCCTGACCACCTCCATTACGAAGAAAGAGATAGAGAGGAGTAAAAAAATACACTTATAGCCAACCTTATAGCCAAACTTGTTGTAGTATGAGTGACTAAGTGATGACTATGTATGACATGCCAACATCAGATAGCCTAACACACCGTGTTAAATCTCTAAGGCCGCGATCGTGCGAGTGACACGACGGTCGTGGTAGGCGCGACCATGATACGGGCTGCTGGCATCCCTTGGATCTGAGATCAAACGGTCGCATGCTAAGTTGCTGAAAATTTGCAGAATAACCCTCCAGGATAGGATATTCACCCATAGGTCTAGAATCACGCCATGCAACCATTCGATCTCAGATCCAAGGGCTCTTGGAAGCCTGTATCATGGGAGAATGGAAAGCCACTACCCTGCCGTTCGCACGCTGGCAGTTCGCTCCTACTCATCCCCGCACGTCCTTCAATACTATGGTGGTTCCCTCCTAGTCGTCCCGTCCATTCACATTACAGCAGTTCCACTAATCCTAACCTCCTCCCAAATCCATGGTGTCCCAAATCTCCATGATCGGCGGTGAGTACAAGGTTAGAACCATCATCGGCGATGAGTTCGACGTCATCTACACCCGTTCTTCCATGACGGTGAAAGGATGCCTTTCTCGCTTCAGACGCATGTTCGAAAACTCAGATGATGAGTGGGTCGCTGGGCTAGATGTTGAGTACACCACAATCATGGGACTAGAGAAGGATCTAAAGGACGAAGAGAGGAAGAAGCCCACCGTGATCCAGGTTTGCGTACAAAATGTTAGCTTGGTCTACCACATATGCCATGCCGACGTTGAGTGCCAGGATGTCCTGCATCGGATAGGTCTCGTTGTAGGCAACCCCTTCGACCTCCAGAAGAATCGGCTGGTGTCCTCTCGCCAGCCTTCAATGTTGACCCTGGCAAGAGCCATGGTTCATCCTTCGTATGGTAAACTGGAGAAACCTCCATACACATTTCATCGTCATGCATGGCAGCGGAATGTACTAGATATAGACCACATCCACTATGTTGCTATGGATGGCTACCTTTGCTTCAATATCTACAAGGGTTGGATGAAGAGCAATAGCCAAGTGTGCGGTGCAAGCAAAGAAGTATCGACCAAGAGGAAGAGGGACAAGGACGAAGTCGAGGACGTGGACGAGGACTCCGAGTAAGGTGGCAGTGTCGTTGCTCATGGTGGTTCTAATGCAGTGTCTACCGGAATAGTTGCAAAGTTTAATTTCAGGTGTGCTTAATTTAATTTGAGGGGTGTGTTGTGCTGAGCCCCCAGCAGAACTATGTTATGTTCCTTCTCGTTACTTTAACTCTTCAGTACGTACATACTAGTATTTCTTACATTTCATCTTTTAGTTGGTATAGTACTACCACTCGTTTCATCACATTATATACGTACAATATATATGGCCAACATCATATAGCCATCAATTTAGTTGTCAAAGAATTTCAGGGTGCTTAGTTTTGTCAAAGAATTCCAGGATGCTTAGAGGGTGCTTGGATCCAAGGGACTTATTTTAGTCTGACTAAAAATAGTCTCTTTAAGAGGCTAAAGTTCCAAGCACCCCTGACTAAAGAGGGGCTAAAACTAGTCTTGAGACAAAAAAATTTAGTCAGGGGTACCCCTACTAAAATGTGGATTAGTCCTCTCTCTACTCATTTAACTCGTCTCCTTTAACACAAGCGAGTTCTAGATTGGAGGGTTCGGAGGATAATAAATGCTCATTAACTTGATTTTAGCCTTTTTAGTATTTGGATGCAAGCATGGGTGAGGCTAGCATGTTTTAGTCCCACTACTTTTAGTCATGGGACTAAAACGTATCCAAGCACCTTCTTAGTTTATTTGAGGGGTGGGTTGTGCTGGACACCATTATTGTGACTAGCCTTTTTAATAGTACTATATGCATAATTTGGCGACGAGCGCTCTATATATGTACCACCTTTTTTAATTTGAAGTTTTGCTCCATGGCGCAATCCATCGATACTACTACTGTACAAAAGTATACATTTTTTAAAAGGCTAGAGGGCGGGGCAGTCTAGCTTGGTCGGTTTCACGAGAGGTGAGGGCCTTTGTGATTTTACGGCTCATTACTGCTGGAAGGCGGGGCCTTGTGATTTGACTGCTCATATAAATGCGCCGATGACCTGATCGAGGAGGAGCAAAGAACCATGCGGTATACTCAAGTTTTCCACTGGAGTAGTACTGCGACGGAGGAGCACGAAACATGGCAGCCCAGTGCCATATGGCGATAAAAAATGATCTAATTTGCTAGTCATCTCATTGTTAGCATTGTTCTATTCATTCCCTAAAAAAATCATTGTTCTATTCATGCCTCACAGAGAACGTGACACGTGCGGCAAAACACCCGAAGCAAAAGATGAAACACAGGAGCAAAAGAAGAAGGAATATTATCACCCCAAATGATCTAATTCGCCGCGGAGTCGTAACTGCTTCTTCATCGCCTCCATGACCTCCATCTCCTTGCGCGTCTCCTCCTCCATCTTCTTCATTCTGTCCATGACGCGGGATTTCTTGACGCGAGCCTTCATCATCTATTCCACGGCCGCATTACATACCTTGACAGCAGCCGGGTGCTCGATGCGGAGCTTCGCCAACTCCTCCTTCTGTTCCATGACGAGGGCCTGCAGCATCTTCATCAAGGAACTACTATTCTCATGCAGCTTCTTCCAGCCGGCGTTCTTCTCCTGCAATAGGTCGATCTCATGGCAGAGCTTCGCCTTGTCCTCCTGAAGTCGCAGGATTTCACCGGTCGCCTTCTTCTCTGAGGCAATGCTCTTCTTCAGCAGCATCACCAAGCCGGTGGTCAACTCCCCCTGCTGATTGAGCTCAGCGGGCATGTCGTCGAGGCTCTCCTTCAGCAACTCCATCAAGCCTTGGATGAACTCCTTCTGCTTATGGAGGTGCTTATTGAGCTGATCGGGCATGCCGTCGAGGGATAACGACTCCAGCTCCGTCGGCTCGGCATGTTCGCCTCCGCGGCTAGGGCGCTCCTGGGAGCCATCGCCTGCCTGTGAGAGATCTTTCGAGGTCTCTGCATGGCGGCGAGCCCTCTTTTTTTCCCGCAGCCTTGGTTGCCGCTCCCTTTTTACGAGTAGTTCTTGACCTAGAGCTCTGCTCACCGGCCATGGCAACGACGGACGAAGAAGAAGCACTTATGAGGAGGAAAGGTAGAGTAATTTTCGGTTAGGTAGTTCCCCTTTTTATAACCTAAGTACTAGCACTAGTACTAATACCTGCATAGTGGGAACACGTTCAGGTTTGGTACGTACTAGTAGGTGTGAGCGGGCTTTCGAATGTGATGGGAACAAGGTAAAGATTAATTGATGGTTTTGGTTTCGAGGCCCGAAACGGCTCCCGATGAGTTTAGCGGAACATAAATTTCAAGTACTACACTGCTCAAATGCGTAAATATTATGTTACTGTCAAAAATTGGCACAAAATACGAAGGAGACCAATGGAAGTACTACTAGCAACCCACGATTTAACTACTCGCATGCGCGCAGTGGAGTAATAATGTCTTTCTTCCACCCTCACGTCCACTCAATTTGCCTGCGCTGTATTAATTGACCATCAATGAAGTGAATGACTTTACACGCGTCAAATTACCACATGGGGTGGATCTTGGTACAAAATTGCGTCCGCCCGTGTACCCGCGTGTGCGTGCGAGGGAATGAGTGCGTGCGTGGCATGCGTGCACATATTCGCTTCGTGCATGTACCGCCAGCATGGCTCAGGGAGGACGAGTACATTCTTCTGGAACCACCAGCACGTCACTGTGATCAATCCACACAAGGAGGTCGCGACAACGCCTCCACATGTGCCACGTGGCTTCATGAACTGTAAGAGAGACACTGTGTGTAGCGTGCCATTGGTATTCTAATTTACGTGTTTTGCACATACTCGAAGTACTAGTAAGGTACACGTGCATTGCATGCACCATATTTTGCAACAAAATTATGAATAAATACCACACTATAGCATGTAAGCTCCAAGTCATATATGCCTGATGTAGCCCTTCGTTTAATTCTTATAGTTCATCTCATTCAAAATCAATTAGTTTTTATAAAAAAGCTAAGAACGCGGGAATAGGAAAAACATGGGATTATAGTGGAATGTTGTCTTGAATCCTACAGGATTTTACGAGTGTTTGATTGTGCATAGAAAAAATGCAGAATTCTTTCAAAGAGGTTTGTGTGGATGGGATGTTTCCTATGAAATCTAGTGCAAATGAATCATATGGAAAAATTCCTATGGTTTACAATCCTACGAATCAAACAACCAAGATAGGAAAAATTCCTAATGATTAGAATCCTCCAAAATTCCTTTGAGAATCCTTTGAATCAAAGAAGCCCTTAATCTATTTTATGATTCATGGAATTGTGCATTGTAAAGCATAAATTAAAAACAAATAATGGCAATTCAACTAGAAAAAAAGTTTGGGCAGTTATGATACGGAATATTCTAGAACAAAAGAGAACCACTGTTGTTTTGAGGTTTGTGCATTATGCTTAAGTTCAACCATGGAGTCTGCTAGATTGTACATGTGGCAAAATCCGGTGGGGGGGCTAGATGATGGTGCGAGGGGCCGAGTGGAGGGAGACTATGAAGGAATGCACAAGTGCGAGATCGATATTTAGAGAGAGGGGGCGAACACGTGCGCTGTTGCACCCAGTGGCGGAGCCATGAAAAATAAATGAGCTAGGGGGCCAAGCATTGCTAATCCTTTACGAGGAGGGTCAATTCATGAAATTAAACCATTTAGCAGCAATTGTCTAATGATCACATTCATATTAGCCTCAATATATAGTGATGTTAGGGGGGAGGGGGCAGGGCCCTTACTGCCCCCTGTCTTCGCCATTGTGCACGCGTCTGAGAGATGAAGCGGAAGGCATGGATGATGAGAGGGGGACGTTGGATATATAATTAATGTGGGTGTATTAGCTATATATGTTAATCCTATGTAGAGAGGAATAGATTGATCGATGTGGACGTGGGAAAGAGGGTGAGACCTCACTGGATATATCGATTGATCGGTTTGTGCGGAAAACTATGAAAGACCTAGCTATATACACACATACATAGAGATACATTCGATTGGTGCGCATGCACACGTGAGAGATAAAGAATGCCCGATATGATGGAGAGGGGGATGTGTGTGGGTGTGTGCCTTCATGGGAGACCTACCTGAAGAAAAAGATTGCATGCGTGCGATGGATAATGCCGACTTGTAGTGTGTGTGCATGCATGCACGAGAGAAAGTTAGTGGTACAATTATAAAGAGAAGACTACTATGTGGGTGTAAAAGAATAGGTGAGGTCATAATCAATGTAAAGTTGAATTCAAATATTCGAATAAGAGATCCTGATGTTTGAAACCCATGCATGCATGAATATAACGGAGATCTACGCGGTGTGGTTTGGAAACGAGCATGTTATAATGTATACACATTGAACAAGGTTAGACTGATTTGAATTTGAGATACCGATGGCAGACATCATTTGGCCACGTCTCATCCGTGCATGGACACACTATTCTAATTGGAGATGATGGGTGGCTTTCGCATCACATATCTATATCTATACCCCTATATATATTATATATTATATTTTTTATATTGTGTGCGGGTAACTTTAACTTTGAAAGATGGTCGTTGGATGAGGCGAATCCCATGGTCCAAAGATGGCAAATTTGAGCACTACTGGCCGTTGGATATCATCTAGATTCCACCAGAATTCGCCACATGTATAATCTAGAAGACTCCATGGTTGAACTTAAGCATAATGCACAAACATCAAAACATAAGCACTTCTTATATTTTCTAGAATCTTCCGTATCAGAATTGCCCAAATGTTTTTCTACATGATTTGCCATTATTTGTTTTTACTTTATGTCTTATGACGCACAATTCCATGAATCTTAAAATACATTAGCTTTCTTATAAAAACCAGATGATTTTGAATGAAATGAACTATAAGAATTAAACGAACATCTACATCATGCATATATGACTCAAAGCTTGCATGCTATAATGTGGTATTTATTCATAATTTGGTTGCCAAATCTCATGCGTGCAATGCACGTGTACCTTACTCTAGTCTAAATGGTGTTTGTGTGTGTTGTGCGTGTTGAGGTGCAAATTGTCTTTTTTGGGGTACACGTTAAGCTTGTTCTTCCGAAATTTCAAGCCGTGCCTTGTTATGCTGAAAATTCAAGCCATCGTCTTTGTCTCGTTGTGTTCCGACAACTCCCTCGATCTCAACCCGCGCCTTGCTATTCCGAAATTACAACGCGCGTGAAAACTCCCACCACCTGTGAAATCCAGACACGCGAAATGCCCATGGTACCCCTGAACCGAAAGAACCGCCTCATATTGGTGGGGTTACTTTCGTAACTTACCCCACATTTCAGACAAGCACGTCTCTAAGCCATGGTTCCCCACTGCCATCCCATCCGCCCACCCATTCATACACCGAGGCCGCGAAAACCCGCGACGAAACCCCACACCCTGCTCCGTCTGCCACCCAGCCGGAGCCTATTCCCCGACGACGTCGTCCAAAGCAACACCTCGACGTCCCTCATCCACCGTACCAAATGAGGATCGATCATCGATCTCATTGTCCCGCCAGTTCAGCCACCCCGCCCTAACGTTCCCCTTGTCTTTCGCGCCACCTCCATTCCCAAACCGTCGTCTTCACCTGCACCACCTAAAGAGCATCATCATCACCGTTTCCTCGGATGAAGCTACGGCCTAATCAGTGCCACCAAAGAGGTTGTACACTAATCGCCGCATTTTCTTCTTGATTCGATCTCACGGTGCTGCCAACGCTCGGTCCCGAGCCGACACGGTGCGGCTCCGTCCATGGCGGCATCGACGACCACTTCCTCCATGACGTCGCTCCCTCGGCAGCGATGTCCACATCAGTAGGAGCTGCTGCTGCTTTAGTTCTCGCTCGCGCTGCTGCTCTGCTCTTGCTCTCGGTCCCCTGCTTGGTCTGCTCTTGCTATTGCTCTTGCTCGCGCTGCTGTTCTCGCTCTTGCTCTTGCTTGCGATGCTGCTCCGATTTAGCTACACTTCAGTCGACTGAATCGACTTTTGGGTCAGTCGATTTTCAGGGGGTGGGGGTGGCTCGCTGGGGTAAAGGAAGAACCAGCCACAGTGGGGAAGGGGCTCACCGGAGAGGTACCCCACTATCTATCTTAGGTTTCAGGATGGGGGCGGTGGTCGCCGGCGATGGCGGGGCGTTGGCGGGGCGGTGGCGTGGGGATCGCCGGAGAAAAAGCTCGGCACGGGGGGCCTAGAGGGATGGCCGGGGTGGCGGAGGACCGGCGGTGGGGAGTGTTTTCGGGGCGGGCGGCTGCTGTTTGGCCGGTGGTGGCTGGCGGTTCAGGGGGTGGAGGTTGAAGATGAACCGCAGGCCCTTGATTTCGTATCCAACGGCTGCAAAATCGACTGACCAGAGATGAAAAAGTCAGTCGACCGATGTGTAGCCTCACCTTTCTAGTGCGTTCAGTTTCGTCAGCAAAATTTAGTTTCGACAGCAAAATTCAGTTTTGATAGTTAAGTTCAGTTTCGACAGTTAAATTCAGTTTCGACAGTTAAGTTCAAAGATGAGCGGCTGATGTATTTTACATCTAGCACTTTGTGGTTATGTATTTTACGTCATGTATTGGAGATGCTATTAGAATTCCACTCAGGTTAATGTTGTTCGTTGTCTCTCTTGTCCTGCTTCAGCCTCGGCGTCGTACAACTCACCGGAGCTGCTCCAATGACGAAACCCTCCATCACAGCGGAGCAGTACCTCAGGCTCCATCTCCAGACGCCTAAGATCTTCTTCCCCTCCTCTGACAGCCAAGTCAGCCAGAGCATCCTCACCGGCCAACCCAATCACGCTAAGATCGACATGGCTTCGCCAAAGAGGTTGTACACTTGTTGCATCTCTTTTTTACTCTACATGTTATATATATTATCCACTAAGCACTCGTAGTAATGGGAAATACGATTATTTTATCCTACTATATGAAAAGCAGTGAGGTACCAGGCAACTTAGCTATCCGTGATGGACTCTCTTGAACGCCATCATTATTTATTTCTACGCGTTTGAGCTGTGCATTTGTCGATGGGCCAGGGAGTTGAGCTAGTATGGCAGTGGCCTGGGTCCAAAGTAATAGAAGTAGCACAAAAACATTTTTTAGTATAGGATTTTCCTTGCTCAAGCCTGCCTACTAGAATCGCCAGTGCTTGAAAGGAAAAGTGAATGAAAAACATCGGAATTGGAAAGTTTCCTATGGTACTAATTTTCATGAATTTGGTGCAAAGGAATGGAGCAAAGGAAAACTGTAGGATTTGTTCCTTTAGTGTCTCCTTGAAAGAAAACCGTAGGAATTCTAATTTCCACTTCTCCTCCTTTTCATATTCCTATTCATCAATCATAAGACTAAGAGATATTAGCATAATAGAATTATAACCATACATTTTCTTGTGGTTTGACTTAATCTCACCATGCTTTTTTGCATCCTGTGATCTTCCAATTGTTGTGAATCAAACACCCATATTGGCAGAAATCCTGTGTTTTCAAATTCTTTGTTTTGCACGTGCGTTCCTATCCTATTCCTGTCTATTTCCTATCCCTGCATTGTTAGAATCCTCAAATTCAAACAAGCCCTTACTCAATTACTTCTGTTACAGATATGTGTCAAAGAAAACCTTGTGTGGTTTGTCCTGCTCCTGCGGTGCTGTGTTCCACCCTAGCTCAGCTGCTCCAACGACGGAAGGGTTCACCACAGCAGGGATCCGCTCTCTAGACTGTCTTTCGCCGCCTTAGATCTTCTTCCCCGCCGCCGGTAGCCACGGCAACTGCATTACCATGATCAACTAAGCAGATGACCTTGAGGACTACACGGGTCCACAAGAGAGGTCACACTCTTCCGTGTCTGCTTACGTTATGCGTCGCTTAATATGATGACATGCTACATTATCGTCGTGTTCACCTATTAGATTCCGAGTCAGGTCCAAACTAATGCTGAAACTTGAGTTTTTAAATGGTTGTGGGGTACATATTGGGGCAGAAATCAGTACTATCTGTCTACTATCTGGTTAATCTCCGGTGTCTACTATGAGTTTCATGTTGGGTGCAAACAAACATTAAAGGAGCCATTATCTGTATTTTTTAACTAAAGCTATTATCTGCCTGCTATCATTGGTTTTGGGTGTATCCACAGTTTGCTACCATCACTCTGGATTTGTTCATGCACTCCTTACATAATCTCACTATGTTTTATTCCTATGCATGCCAGTTATTGTACAGAATGGAACTGATCATGTAGATCAAAAGAGATGAGCCTTGTGTGGCAATAAAATTTCATGCAGACGTCGTTCCATGGTGGGCGCAAAGGCAGCCTGATGAAGACATGTACCTAGGGTGGGGACACGGACCTGACCTAAGAGTCCTACCCTAGGACATCCCTAGGAGAAGTCACCTTTCAATCGACTTAAAGGTATCCCACTCGACGGACTCAAGACACTCGACCTGCAGGCTATCACTCAACCATGAAGCCAACCACTCGACCGCCAGGAGACCTGTAGTCACTCCGCAGGCAAACGGTCAGCTGTTAAGTAGTCTTTATGGTCATTATAGCACTTTATTAGGGGCGTTACCAGTAATGCCCGACCTTAAATGTACCTTAAACCCTGCATTACTGACGGCAGGAGGGGGCTGGCGAACTCTATATAAGCCACCCCCTCCTCAGTATGAAGGGTTCGCACCCCTGTTATTCACACGCCAGTAATCCAATCGACCGCCTCCGGGCACCGAGACGTAGGGCTGTTACTTCCTCCGCGAAGGGCCTGAACTCGTACATCTTGGTGTGTTTACAACTTCCCAATAGCTGAGACCTAGCCTCTCCATACATACCCCCCTAGATCACTGTCAGAGTTAGAACCACGACAGTTGGCGCCCACCGTGGGGCAGCAGTCTTAGCGTCTGATTGGAGAAGTTGCGATTTTTCCGATCCCTTTGATCATGGTTTCGTGCGGAGTTTTGGTTGAGGGCCGCGAGATCCGTCTTGGCGCGCTCACGTTCATCGCCGACGACTCCGCCTGGCTTCGGGAGGCACCACTCAACATCGACGCGCTCCCCGTCCGCGGTGCGACGCATTTCGGCGCATGCGTTCGTGGCGTCCTCCTGCGGCAACCGTCGACCCAATATCGGTCGGCCCCCGTATCGTCTCCCCGCTCTGTCTCCCACCGGCGCAAGCGCTCCAGTCGGTCGAGACTTCAGAGGTGGGTGAGACATGCCGTGGCTCGCCAGTCGGCCACCCCGCAAGTCGCGGCGATCGAGCCCGACGAATCGCTCTGCGGCCTGTTCGACCTGTCGACTGGCTCCGCGGAGACCGCATCCGAGTGCGACAGCAGCGACCCAACGGCTGAGGTTCTGGCGGTCGATGGGACGCACAGTCCTCCTGGTTTCCCTCGCGCTGGTGGAGGCACGGGTGGGGGCGACCCGTCGCATCCCCACGATGAGTATCTCCCCGAACCTCTCACATCATTACAGCGAGAGGAGCTTCGCCGTCAGAACATGGACGCGCTCCACACTCCTATTGTCGGAGAAACCCCCGAGGCCCGGGCCTTGGAGGACGCGCGCTTGGCTAACCTGGCCGAGCGCACTCGACTGGAGAATCTCCAGCGGATACTCGACGAGCAAGCACGTCAGCGGGCTCCCGAGTCTAGTCGACGTCAGCAAGCTCCCGAGTCCAGTCGGCGTCAGCTCTTCCCGCCGCCGAAGGTATACCGAACCCCAGTTCAGAATTTGGCCGCTGCGGCCCGTATAGCAGAATCAATTCAACCCTCCTAGTCGGAGGCGGGCAGAGGCTTGTTGCAGATCAGAGCGCTGCTCCGGGCGGCGGGAAACTAGAATTCTGCTGTCTCTCAGTCGCGGAACAGGATCCACAGTCGATCCGTCGCAACGGATACAGTCGAGTCGGCTCACAGCCCGAGATCGCCCCCGAGGCGTGAGGGACGTGGCGACCGGCATGATCAGTACAGGAGGAATGAGCAGTATGATCATCGATTCGACCGTGATGATCGACGTCGAGTGCCAACCCCTCCCCTGAGGAGTGGGTCATATGCGCCTCGACGGCAAGATGACAGATGCCCTCATAGTGTCGGGCAGAGGATTCCAGTCGATCCCAGAGACCCAGGCTTTGATGCGAGATCCATCCTCGTCCAAGGTTTGGTTGACAGGAACAGAGCTCATCGAGAGGGCCACAATAGAGATGCGCCTGCCAGCAGCAGAGCACGTGCTTCAGGGCCAGAGTGTTTCAGTCGAGCCATCAGAGCCACAGTGATTCCTCCCAACTTCAGACTGGCGACTGGGGTCAGCAAGTTCACCGGCGAATCTAAGCCTGACACTTGGCTCGAAGATTACCGAGTGGCTGTACAGATCGGCGGTGGCAATGATGAGGTGGCGATGAAGCATCTGCCTCTCATGTTAGAGGGCTCAGCCAGAGCGTGGTTGAATCAGTTGGCACCCAGCAGCATCTACACTTGGGAGGACCTCTCCCGAGTGTTTATCACAACCTTCGAAGGAACATGCAAGCGACCTGCAGGCCTTACAGAGTTGCGGTCTTGCATGCAGAAGCCGAATGAAAGTCTGAGGGAATACATCCAGAGGTGGATCACACTGCATCACTCGGTCGAGAATGTGCCAGACCATCAAGCAGTTTGTGCCTTCAAGGAAGGGGTTAAATACAGAGAGTTGAATCTGAAGTTCGGTCGAACTGGAGAGATGTCTCTGAATCGGATGATGGAGATTGCCACCAAGTACGCTAATGGTGAAGACGAGGACCGACTCCGGAGTGGCAAGCACAAGGCAGTCGCCCAAGAAACCGGAGGAAACTCCAGTCGGAAGCAAAAGCGGAAGGCCGAACCAGCCGCCCCTGGAGAGGCCCTGGCCGTGGCCCAGGGAAACTTCAAGGGAAAACCCAAGGGCCCCTGGAAGCCCAAGAAAGTCAAGGATCAGGATGGGAATGATGTTTTGGATCTGCCATGTCACATCCACACCAAGAAAGATGAAGAGGGTAATTTTATTTACCCAAAACATACCACTCGACAGTGCCGGCTCCTAATCCAGCAGTTTCAGGGCAAACAGCCCAAAGATAAGGAAAAAGAGTCGGACAGAGTTGAAGACAAGGAAGATAGCAACGATGGATACCCCCAAATCAATTCCACCCTGATGATTTTTGCTGATGTCGAAAGCAAAAGTCGACTGAAAGTCATTAACCGTGAGGTGAACATGGTTGCTCCGGCGACACCCAGTTATCTGAAATGGTCGCAGACTGCCATCACATTCGACCAGTCCGATCACCCTACGCACATTGCCACCCCTGGGAGGCAAGCTTTAGTGGTCGACCCTGTTGTCGAAGGCACTCGACTGACCAAAGTCCTGATGGATGGCGGCAGTGGCTTGAACATACTATATGCTGAAACATTGAAAGGGATGGGCATTCCGATGTCCAGACTCAGTACCAGTAACATGAGCTTCCACGGAGTCCTTCCTGGGAAGAAGGCCGTGTCACTCGGACAGATTGCTCTCGATGTGGTTTTTGGCGATTCAAAGAATTACCACAAGGAAAAGTTGACATTCGAGGTTGTGGACTTCCAAAGTGCTTATCATGCCATTTTGGGCAGGCCAGCTTACGCGCGCTTCATGGCTCGACCATGTTACGTGTACCTCAAACTGAAGATGCCTGGCCCTAAAGGGGTAATCACTGTTACAGGCAATCGGAAGAAGGCAGAAGAGTGCTTTCAGAAAGGCTCAAAGATTGCAGATGCTCAGATGGCAGTGGTCGAGCTGCAAGAGTACCAAAAGACTGCCGATCCGAGTGAATTGCTACGGGCCAAGAAGCCTGCTTCAGAGTTAGCTTTTCAGTCGTCCGGTGAAACAAAGACAGCTCACATTCACTCGACCGACCCCGACACTGCTCCGACTCACATCTCGACGATGCTCGACTCCAAATAGGGTGAAGCGCTCATCTAGTTCCTCCGTGAGAACTGGGACGTCTTCGCATGGAAGCTTTCTGACATGCCTGGAGTTCCCAGGGGGCTGGCTGAGCACCATCTGCGAGTCGACCCGAAGTTCAAGCCTGTGAAAGAACATCTTCGACGGTCCGCTGTCCAGAAGAGGAAGGCCATTGGCGAGGAGGTGGCTCGGCTCTTAGCAGCATAGTTCATCCGAGAGATTTACCACTCCGAGTGGCTCGCCAATGTCGTCATGGTCCCCAAGAAGGACAAGTCACTTCGCATGTGCATTGATTTCAAACATATCAATCGGGCTTGCCCGAAAGATCATTTCCCTCTCCCCCGCATCGACCAGATAGTGGACTCGACCGCGGGATGTGAGCGTTTGTCTTTTCTAGATGCTTATTCAGGGTACCATCAGATCCGTCTATATGGACCTGACGAGATCAAAACGGCTTTCATCACCCCATTTGGGTGCTTCTGTTATGTCACCATGCCCTTCGGCCTCAAGAATGCTGGAGCCACGTTCATGAGGATGATTCAGAAGTGTTTGCTCACTCAGATCAGTCGAAACGTAGAAGCATACATGGATGATATTGTGGTTAAGTCACGGAAAGGTTCCGACCTACTGACTGACCTTGCTGAAACCTTTGCTAACCTCAGGAGATATGATATCAAGCTCAATCCATCAAAGTGCACATTCGGAGTTCCAGGTGGAAAGTTACTCGGTTTTCTCGTTTCCGAACGAGGAATCGACGCTAACCCCGAGAAAGTTGGCACCATACTCCGGATGAAGCGCCCCGTGCGTATACACGATGTCCAGAAGCTTACAGGTTGCTTGTCCGCTCTAAGTCGATTCATTTCTCGACTCGGTGAGAAAGCGTTGCCTCTTTACCGACTGATGAAGAAGTCTGACAAGTTCGAGTGGACTCCAGAAGCTGACGCAGCGTTTGCAGAGCTCAAAGCTCTGCTCTCCACCCAGCCGGTGCTTGCTGCCCCAATAAGCAAAGAGCCTCTGCTGCTGTACATTGCGGCCACGGGACAAGTTGTCAGTACAGTACTCACGGTCGAGCGGGAATAAGAAGGAAAGGCCTTCAGAGTTCAGCGCCCAGTCTATTATCTGTCTGAAGTTTTGACCCCTTCAAAACAAAGATACCCTCACTACCAGAAGCTTGTATATGGGATTTACATGACCACGAAGAAGGTTGCACATTACTTCTCTGACCACTCCATTATAGTCGTCAGCGACGCCCCATTGTCAGAGATTCTGCATAACAGAGATGCAACTGGTCGAGTGGCCAAGTGGGCGATTGAACTCCTTCCCTTAGATATCAAGTTTGAAGCAAAGAAGGCTATCAACTCCCAAGCAATTGCAGATTTCGTCGCCGAGTGGATTGAATAGCAACTTCCGACTCAAGTTCACTCAGAGCACTGGACCATGTTCTTCGATGGATCTAAGATGCTGAATGGTTCCGGTGCTGGGGTAGTTCTAGTCCCCCCCCCCCGAGGAGATAAGCTCAGATATGTTCTCCAGATTCACTTCGATTCCTCCAATAATGAAGCAGAATATGAAGCACTTTTGTATGGGTTGCGCATGGCCATTTCACTCGGCGTCTGTCACCTCATGGTCTATGGTGACTCAAATTTGGTGGTTAATCAGGTGATGAAGGAGTGGGACGTCAGAAGTCCGGCTATGACTGGCTATTGCAACGCAGTGAGAAAGCTAGAAAAGAAATTCGAGGGGTTAGAGCTTCATCACATCCCGCGACTGAAAAATCAAGCAGCTGATGATCTGGCAAAGATAGGCTCCAAGAGAGAAGCCATTCCCAGCAATGTGTTTTTGGAGCACATCCGCTCGCCGTCAGTCCAGGAGGATCCTTTCACAGAAGAAGCCCCACAACCAAAAAGTGCCATAGATCCGACTGAAGTCGAATTTCCTGCTGTGGTCGACCTAATCATGGAAGTCTTGGCAATCACTCCCGACTGGACGATACCGTACATCGCGTATATCCTAAGGAAAGAGCTCCCAGAGGACGAGGAAGAGGCTCGACAGATCGTCCGCCGATCCAAGGCCTTCACAGTCATAAAGGGGCAGTTGTATAGAGAAAGCACGACTGGAATCGGTCAGAAGTGCATAACAGCAGAAGAAGGTCGGATAATCCTTGATGATATCCACTCGGGGACCTGTGGCCACCATGCGTCCTCTCGGACCATTGTGGCTAAAGCATACCGAGCGGGATTTTACTGGCCTAGAGCAAATGAGATGGTGAAAGAGATAGTCGACAAGTGTGGAGGCTGGCAGTTCTACTCCAACATGTCACACAAGCCTGCATCAGCCCTGAAGACCATTCCACTCGTCTGGCCCTTTGCTGTCTGGGGACTGGACATGGTTGGTCCACTGAGAACAGGCAGGAGCGGATTCACACATGTGCTTGTGGGAGTCGACAAGTTCACCAAATGGATTGAAGCCAAGCCTATCAAAAATCTTGATGCTAGCACTGCTATCGGTTTCATCAGAGAGTTGATATTCAGGTATGGGGTCCCGCATAGCATCATCACTGACAATGGGTCAAACTTCGATTCAGACAAGTTCAGAGCTTTTTGCGCCTCTCAAGGCACACGAGTCGACTACGCGTCGGTCACGCATCCTCAGTCGAATGGACAAGCTGAAAGAGCAAATGGTCTGATTCTCAAAGGACTGAAGCCTCGGCTGATGCGTGATCTCAAGCACGCGGCAGGTGCTTGGGTCGACGAGCTTCCGTCAGTTCTGTGGGGATTGAGGACCACCCCTAACCGGTCGACTGGAAGAACTCCATTCTTTCTGGTTTATGGAGCCGAAGCGGTTCTGCCAAGCGATCTTCTTCACAACGCGCCCCGAGTCGAGCTTTACACCAACGATGAAGCAGAACAGGCCCGGCAAGACGCAGTCGACCTCCTAGAAGAAGAGAGGGAGATGGCCATGATCAGATCGACCATCTATCAGCAAGACTTGCGTCGATTCCACCCCCGGAATGTGAAGAGTCGAGCCTTCCAAGAAGGAGATTTGGTCCTCCGAGTGGATCAACAGAAACCACACAAGCTTGCTCCTACTTGGGAAGGCCCCTTCATCGTTACCATAGTCCTTCACAACGGAGCATATCACCTCTACAATGTTGATCACCAGATCGACAAGCCACGATCTTGGAATGCGGAACTACTCGCCCCTTTTACACTTGAGTTCTCCCTTGGCAGAGATGTAATAAGAAAAATTTCTGCAGTTCATTTTTATCAAAGGCAAGAGTGTTCCAGTAATTGTTGTCACTTTTTACATATGAAATCCCCCAGTGGGTGACTTATCCGCGAATCCGTTTCGCCTAAGTTTGAAAAAAAAATCCTACCGAGTGGAGAGCAAACCTCCCACTCGGGGGCTTAGCTGCAGTCCAGGACTCGCCTAAGTTCTCAAACTAAGAGACTTAGCTGCAGTCAGTGCTCGCCTAAGTGTTTAAAAAATCCTACCGAGTGGAGAGCAAAGCTCCCACTCGGGGGCTTAGCTGCAGTCCAGGACTCACCTAAGTTCTCCCACTAAGAGACTTAGCTGCAGTCAGTGCTCGCCTAAGTGTTTAAAAAATCCTACCGAGTGGAGAGCAAACCTCCCACTCGGGGGCTTAGCTGCAGTCCAGGACTCGCCTAAGTTCTCCCACTAACAGACTTAGCTGCAGTCAGCGCTCGCCTCAGTGTTTAAAAATCCCACCGAGTGGAGAGCAAACTTCCCACTCGGGGACTTAGCTGCAGCCCAGCGCTCGCCTAAGTGTTTAAAAATCCCACCGAGTGGAGAGCAAACTTCCCACTCGGGGACTTAGCTGCAGCCCAGCGCTCGCCTAAGTGTTCAAAAAATCCCACCGAGTGGAGAGCAAACCTCCCACTCGGGGGCTTAGCTACAGCCCAGGACTCGCCTAAGTTCTCCCACTAAGAGACTTAGTTGCAGTCAGTGCTCGCCTAAGTGTTTAAAAATCCTACCGAGTGGGGAGCAAACCTCCCACTCGGGGGCTTAGCTGCAGTCCAGGACTCGCCTAAGTTCTCCCACTAAGAGAATTAGCTGGAGTCAGTGCTCGCCTAAGTGTTTAAAAATCCTACCGAGTGGAGAGCAAACCTCCCACTCGGGGGCTTAGCTGCAGCACGACGCTCGCCTATGTGCAGGACACAGCCCAATTCGCGAATCGACCACTACCTTCTCCCTCGGAGCTGCGTCGCAAATACAAGATTATTCCGAGTGAAGATCCAGTTCCACTCGACGAATCAAACTGTGAAGATATCCAACGAGAAATCTAGTTCAAAAAAATCCTAAAAGGTCCCAGACCTCAACGTACTCGAGCCCTCAGCTCGGCAGAGTTTAAATGGTTACAAATCCACTTGGCATTCTGAGGTAAATTCAAAGTTTTTTACTCCTCAGGAGGAGGACTGGAAGGGGCGACGAACTCATCCAAGTCGATCCCGTCGGCAATACGGGTGGCGGCAGCGATGAAAGTCTCCATGAAGTCTTGAAAGCTGTGCTTCCTAGTATTGGCAACTTGGATGGCCGCCAGCTTTTCTTCTCGCGCCTCCTTGCAATGGACGCGGACCAGAGATAGAGCGACGTCAGCACCACATCTAGCAGAAGATTTCTTCCATTCCGCCACTCGACCTGGGACTTCGTTAAGTCAAGCCATCAGAGACTCGAGGTCGTTCTGAAGCGTCGCCCCAGGCCAGAGTGATGTGTCGATCCGCGACATCGCCACATTCAGCCGAGCCAGATAGTCAACGACGCTGGCAGTACGAGACTCCAGACGGAGCACGTTCATTGCAGCCTCGTCCTTCACAAGAGAGTTAACAGGGTCCAAGCTTGGCTCCACTCGACTGGTCTCCTCTTCAAAATTCTGGCAAAGTTCTGCATACACGATCCAAGGATAAGTCAATTTTCATTGACTGAGTCGACACAAAAACCAGTCGAAACTGAATGTGCACCTTCAAGCTTAAGGTACAACTTCTTGGCGAGGCTCCCCAAGTAGCTCTCCAGGTCGTCCCTCCTGCGAGCGATGCCTTCCAGCTTCTCGTTCTGGGTGAGGTTCTCCTTCTTCCAACGTGAACACTCCCTGTTGGCTTCATTCAGAGCGGTCTTCAGCTTGGTATTCTCTTCTTCTAAGTGGTCGACCGAAGCCAGCTTCTGTGCGGCCAGAGCGGTCTTGTCATCAGCCTCCTTATGGGAAACAGCCAAGTCCTGATCCTTCTTCGCCAGAGCTTCGTTCAGTTTTTCTGCGAAGAAATGATGATTGAATCGGAAATAACAAAAGGGTACTCAAGCCCGAAGACTAACCAATCGACAAAGCCGTCTTACCTGCGGCGCCGTCTCTGACCTTCTGTAGCTCTGTTCTGGCCAGCTCCAGATCAAGGTTCACTTGAATCTTCTGCTTCTCCAACTCAGTATAGCAAGCTACGAGTTCGCAGGATTTCTGTAAAAGCAAAATCAGTCGACAGACGTCCAAGATAAGTTGCTTCCGAGTAACTAAGGGACAATGACGACGTTTCTAAGACCACAGCCGAATCAAAAACATTCGACAGTAGTCTCGGGGACTACACCCAGTGGGTGCACTCAGCGTGCCCCCACTGGTTTGACCAAAAAAAAGGTTCCACTCGACCTGGTCCGACCAAACCGAGTGAAGAAATACAACTACAGCAACACAATGTAAAGACTACAGTCGACTGCCAGCAGTCCACGGTAGTCTCGGGGACTACACCCAGTGGGTGCACTTAGCGTGCCCCCACTTGTCCAAGGATAGGCAGACACACCCAGTGGGTGCACAGATACTGATACAAAAAGTACTTTGGAAAAGAGACTCTTCAAACAGCATATCATAACAGAACAAGTGTTGAAGTCGACTGACCTGGACGTTGCTCTGAAGAGCCAAACTCGCGTCATAGGCTGCTTGGCTGGCCTCCCGAGCCATCTTCACCTGCTCCATCATGATCCCCGCCTGGCATATAGCCTCCTTGGCAGCAGCCGCTTGGTCCTCAGGGACGGGGTATGCGGCAAAAAGAAAAGACGGATCCGCAGTCGACGATGAGGGCTGCGCACTCGCCAGAGGAACGGCGAAGGTCACAGAAGCCCGAGCGGTGTCACCACCATCCCGAGCTACGGCCTCGGACGCCGGAGCGGATTGGGGGGCCTGGTCAGCCGGCGCCTTCTTATGCCTCCTCACCCTCAACGGACCATCGTCATCATCATCCGGGAGGTCGACAACATGAGGAGGGGCTACAAAGGAAACATTCAATCGACCAAAGTTGCAATAAATGATCAGTCGACTCAAGACAGAACGTTAGTAATCGTACCAGGGTTGGAGGTAACAACATCCTCCAGCTCTTGGTCATCGTCCTTGGCGGAGACCTCAGAAGTAGCAGCACTACAAAACTCGAAAGTCAGTCGGTTGGCTCAATGAATCGACCAAGGATCTGTCCATGGTCGACGAAGGAAAACAAGTTTTATTATTACCCAGAAATGGTAGGGACAGCTATCTTCATCTTGGGAAGAGCCTTGGGCGGCTTGGACAGCGTCGTGCGTGGGATCTTGGGGACCTTCCCAGTCGGCGTAGGAGAAGAGGTCCGAGGGCGTTTTGACGACTGCCCAACAGAAGCAGTCGCCTTGCCACGTTCCCGCGCTGGGTCGTGTGTGTGCTTGGACCGCCCCTCGGGCGAGGGGGTTCGACCTCCTCCTCCTCCTCTTCACTGGAGTAGACATTGTCGTCTCCCTCCCCTTCACCGTCGGACTCCCACTCGCCTTGGTCGTCCCCACTCTCACCTCCGCTCGCCTCCCCTTCCTCAGTCGGCCCCTGAGCCCCGTTGGGCGTCGAGTATATCTCGGTGGTCGCCTGGAAAACAACAGACAAGACGAAAGTCAATCGACCAACTCAAAGAAGACCAATGCAGAAAACAAGATTTCAGTCGGGAGCATAAAGACACACCTGGTCCACCTCATACGAATTGTCGAGTGGAACCACCCTCCTGGCTCCTCGGGGGTTGTCTTTGTTCCCCGTAATGCTCGACAGCCACCCCTCCAGCATCTCGTCGGTGACCTCCTCCGGGTGGACCCGAGTGGTGTCGTCAAGGCCCACGTACAGCCACATCGGGTGGTCATGGGCCTGGAGCGGTTGGATACGCCTCCGGAGGAAGACCTCCAGCAGGTCCATACCAGTCACACCCTCACGGACGAGCTCAACCACTCGACCCGCCAACACTTTGACCTGGGCCCTTTCCTCCGGCGACACTTTCAGAGAAGCAGGCTTTTCAGCTCGGTCGAGAGAGAATGGAGGAAGTCCAGTCGACTGCCGTGGGGTCGCCTGGTCTTGACAGTAGAACCAGGTTGCCTGCCAACCGCGGACCGACTCCGGGAAAGTGATGGAAGGAAAACAACTCTTCCCCTTCGCCTGGATCGCCAGACCCCCGCACAGCTGATGGAGTTGGGAGTGAAGTGATGGAGCTGCGCCCCGAAGAAGTTTAGAAAACTCCGGAAAAAGGGATGGGGCGGCAGAGAAAACCCTCGGTCGATGTGGGTGGCTATGAGCACGCACTCACCGTCACGAGGTTGGGGTTCGATCTCTCCCCCCGGAAGACGCGCGGCTTGGTGGGGGATGACTCCCCCTCGACCATGTCGTCGAGATCCTCTTGGCGGAGCACCGACGGCATCCAGTCGCCCTGAATCCAACCTTTGGGCAGAGCGGTTCTAGAGGAGGATCCGCCCCGAGCCGATCTTCTTCCCTTCCCCTGCGCCGCCGCCTTCTTCGCGCGCTCCAGAGCGGAGGTCTTGCCCTTCGTCATTGTCGCCGGCGAGGTCTCGCTCGAGCCTGCTGCGCTAGGGCGAGAATGGAGGTGGCGGAAGGACTTGCGAAGGGAGAGAGGAAGAAGGAAGGAGGAGAAGAGAGCGCACTGCCTGGAAGCCCTGAGCCGGCGATTTATAAGGGACCGCTTCCGAGTGGCTGACTGGTAGGCCCAGGCTATGCAGTCAAATCCCGCAGCAGACACGCGTGCAGTACGTGGCGAAAAAGGCGACGCGGGGATCGAGGGGATTCCGCTTTATTGCTTCTGATTACTGCGGCCGCTCCCGTCCCGCGCGCTTCCCAAAATCCGAATCCCGCGACATCCGCGGGCCACAAAACAACTTGTCAAAACACAAGACCCCGATCGCGGCGGCGCTCGGTATGTCACAAGCAAAGAAATTCACTCGATGGAAGGCCTGGAATGGATCAAGGCGACTGAAAAAGGTTGGCAACGTCACCCGCGACGATTGACCCAAAACGAGGCGCTCATGTAGCCCGAAGAACCAGTTGGAAAGTTCTCCAACTCTTTCCCCACTCTAACCTTGATCCATTCGGGGGCTAATGATGAAGACATGTACCTAGGGTGGGGACACGGACCTGACCTAAGAGTCCTACCCTAGGACATCCCTAGGAGAAGTCACCTTTCAATCGACTTAAAGGTATCCCACTCGACAGACTCAAGACACTCGACCTGCAGGCTATCACTCGACCATGAAGCCAACCACTCGACTGCCAGGAGACCTGTAGTCACTCCGCAGGCAAACGGTCAGCTGTTAAGTAGTCTTTATGGTCATTATAGCACTTTATTAGGGGCGTTACCAGTAACGCCCGACCTTAAATGTACCTTAAACCCTGCATTACTGAGGGAAGGAGGGGGCCGGCGAACTGTATATAAGCCACCCCCCTCCTTAGTATGAAGGGTTCGCACCCCTGTTATTCACACGCCAGTAATCCAATCGACCGCCTCCGGGCACCGAGACGCAGGGCTGTTACTTCCTCCGCGAAGGGCCTGAACTCGTACATCTTGGTGTGTTTACAACTTCCCAATAGCTGAGACCTAGCCTCTCCATACATACCCCCCTACATCACTGTCAGAGTTAGAACCACGACACAGCCCCCCTCCACCCATTTCGGATCGTAATCAAGAGGAAGATAACTGTCTTGAGGGGGATTCAGAAGGAGAAGACCACTCCTATTTACCCCATGAGGTCTTCGCTCTAACTTGGCATGCTGATGTTGGTAATATCATGCATATGGTGCCTTGCATTGCTTACTGTATACATTAAAGATGTCATCTGCTTAGTTCAGACATGCTTTGTGTCAATGCCATCTGTTTAGTTTCTTTATCATATATGTGAATCATGCAATGCCATCTTGTCTAGCCAGGCATCATATATGTGAATTTTGCAATGCCATCCTAGTTTTCCAGTCATCTTATATGTGAATTATATAATGCCATCATTTTTTTATTATGTGTTAAATTTGTCAACAATTTTAGTACATTCAATTACTCTTCTTGTGCATCAGCCATTCGGCACAGTCATGGAAAAATCTGGAGTGGAAACAAGGTCTTCAGAGCAGACAATGCTATCTGACGAAGCACATGTCTTGCTGGTTACCGATAGCTCCTCGGAGGAGGATTCAGAGACAGATGACCAGTCATATTTCCCCCCCGAGGTGCATGCCCTAACTTGGCAGGGTTATGTTGCTCATATCATGTGTATGGTATCTTGCATTGCTATGTCATTTGCCTAGTTTAGACATGCTTTGTGTGAATGCCACCTGTTTAGTGTCTAATTACCATATATGTGAATTATGCAATGCCATCTTGTTGCAAGACATTATATATGTGAATTATGCAATGTTATCTTATCTTGTTGCAAGGCATTATGTATGTGAATTATGCAATGCCATGCTGTTTAGGCAAGCGTCATATATGTGAATTATATCATGTCATCCTTTTTTGCATTTAACATTGCTTTTGTCAACAATGTTTATATATTCAACTGCTCTTCATGTGCATCAGCCATTTGAATTGGTGATGGAGAAATCTGGAGTGAAAACAAGGTCTTCAGAGCAGACAATGCTACCTACTGAAGCAGATATCTTGCTAGTTACAGATAGCTGTTCAGAGGAGGATTCGGAGGCAGATGACCGGTCCTATTATCCCCCTGAGGTGTATGCTCAAACTAGGCAGGGTTATATTACTCATATAATGCATATGTTGTATTGCAATGCTTAGTTTTTACATCATATACACAATATTGAATGCCATCTCCTTAGTTGACACATCATATATGCGATTGCCCTCTGCTCACTTCCTTAGTATATAAATAATATATTTGAATTATGTCATGCCATGATGTTTGCATAGACAGCATGTATCTGAATTATCGCATGCCAACCCATTTTCTAAAGACATAATATAGTTATATCATCTCATCCTGTTTACATAGTCATCATATTTTAAATTATGTCATTCTATCCGTGAATTATATCATGCCATCATGTTTCCATCGACGGCATGTTTGTGATTTATGGCATGCCAACCACTTTAATAGACACATCATATAGTTATATCATGTCATCCTGTTTACATAGTCATCATATTTTGAAGTATGTCATTCTATCCTGTTTAGTTAGCCATCATACATGTGAAATTGTGTCATGCTATCCTGTTTAATTAGCCATCATATATGTGAAATTATGTCCCGCTATTCTGTTTGCTTAGACAACATAAATGTGAATTATTTCATGCCCTGTTTTCTTCCCTACTATCCATTGCACCTATCTATCTTACAATGTCTGTACATTCAATTACTTTTCTTGTTTATCAGCCATTTCAATTGGAGGGAGTGATGGCAGTATCTGTGCGAGTAAAAACACGGTCTTCTGAAAAGATCTTGCTACCTGTCGATGCAGATAGAACCACGGTTGTACTTGCCCAAGAACCAGCCCCACCACACATAACCCACACTCATGCAGATTGTACCCCTACCTAGTTGGACAGAGAACCAGCTACACCCCTTCTAACCCCAACCCCAATAGATAGACACCCAGTTCCCATTGACACAGCACCGTCTCCACCATAGAGCACCCAAACACAAGCAGTTAGTAAGGCAACTGCAGTGCCCAAATCACGAAGACCACCACTCCGAACCCGAAGTCAATGCTTAAAGCAGAAGAAGAATTGTTCTCAGGTCAGGTTCCGTAGCCATGGTTCATACTACTTTGCTCTTGCATCACTGTATTTACTGATACCAACTAATTTCAAATTTGACGGATGCAATTGAAACTCCAATGGCGCAACAGGTATGTTTTAAACATGTTTCTTCAACGTGTTTGGCTGTTTGCTGTTGTAACTTGCTCTATGTTGATTTCAGTTTCAATTGAATAAACAGTTATGTTCTCATGCCATGCACATTACAAGTGTTGTTATTGCTGTGTAGTTTCCCACACTTATATTCTGTATATGCTGCTTTGTCTTAAATAGATATGATTCGAACTGTATCTATCTTGATTTGGCAACATAAACTAGAATGATATAGACCATACAGTGACCATACTACATAGATATATGTTTGTTTCATGCTGTTATCCTGTCCACCTTACTACTGAACCGGTTTACCAAAATGAGTTTCATGTACTACATTGTAAACTTGAGATGTGTTTGTTTGTTTCTCTTTTAGAACGCGGATAAAGTGGAGAAGAGTAGTCTGTTATGCAATGGTAAAGGAAGTAATGCAGATAAGGTTCAAGATAGTGAGACATCCCTGTTGGTCTCCAAGAAAGCGGATAAAAACTATATTGAAGACACTGAGACAACCCCAAAGTCCTGTCTTGATGTAGTGTTCGAGTTACTGGCTACCACTACTGGCACCAGCTCTTCGAACTCGTTGCCTGAATTAGTTCAGCTTCTTGAGTCTCAACTTCAAGTTGAAAGACATCGATCAGATGTTATGCGACAGGAAGCCGAAGGACTGAGGAAGTCCCTGCAGAATTCAGATGCATACTTTCTAGTGCAACAGCAAGCGCTGGAGGACTTAAGCGCCAAACAAGAGAAAGTTAATAAGCTTGCTAAGCATCTTGCCAGCATTATGGGTACCCAGGATATTGTTTCTTGAGCTCTTCTGAAGTGGTTTCAGTTCTGGACTTGTTTTGCTGCGGCGTTTATATGCTGCTGTGTTCCCTATATTTGCACTGGTGGCGATGATGCCCAATGGATGTAATATGTGTAATAGCCGTGATAGCCTAGTGTAAGTTGCTTGCTTATTTATTTCCTTGTTGTCTTGTTTATTTGTTTGCTTGTAGTTAGTGCAGTTCTTTTTCTGTGGTTTGCTAGTGGCTGCAATAACCTATTTTTTAAAACTAGGCCACAATAACCATGGGCTAATATTTACTGTAGTGACACTGGGCCTCCTACGGGCCATAGAAATAGTGGGCCTTCTATGGGCCGTATAAACAGTGGGCCTTCTACGGGCCGTAGAAACAATGGGCCTTCTACGGGCCGTAGAAACAATGGGCCTTCTATGGGCCGTATCATTAATGGGC